>NC_056745.1:796829252-796894252 GCF_019279795.1 Protopterus annectens
ATCTGGACTCATGTATTGCACCTACAAGGCTGGCCACCTGTGAGGGTGGCAGACGTCGTATCAGCATGATGTTTCAGTCAGGTATAATACCTCATGCTGCCATAAGTGTCAATACATTCACTGTGGCCTATTTGGCTACAATATCACATACATGGGCATTAAGTCACACAGACCACTTCCGATCATGTATAGGTTGCAAACATCTGGATATTCCAGACACATCTGTACAGAGGACTGTACAATGGGTTAACTTGCTGCATGTGAGGCAGATGCTGTTACCACTCTATATAAAGTAATGGCAGTTAAAGGTAGTCATCAGCGGTGTGTGGTACACACATCAAAATGGTATAAGTCACACAAGATATGATCCACACACACAGAAAGTTGCCAGTATTGGGATTATAACTTTTATCTATCTAGTTATTTCTACTATTGTGCTACGCAGTTATGAGATGCGCCACAGAGCTTATACATTTTCACCTACTCAAAGGTACTTCTAAGGTGGATGACATCAACAGGACTACTAAATTGGAATGAGGGGAACTGTAAAGGGTAGCATACAGGTCAAAAATGGTGTAACCCACATACTACATGATTCTCACACAAACATGCACACACATCCAAACAGTTACCAGTAGAGAGATTAGAACTCCTGCCTATTTAGTTAGTTTTACTACAGTGCTACACAATCAGATGCACCACAGAGCTTATACGATTTCAACTCATCCAAAGGTACTTCTAAGGTGGATGACATCAACAGGACTACTAAATTGGAGTGAGGGGAAGTGTAAAGAGTATTACACAGGTCAAAAATGGTATAACCCACACACTACATGATTCTCACATAAACACACACAGCTGCCATTAGTGAGACCAAAGCTCCTGCCTATCTAGTTATGTTTACTATAGTGTTACACAGTTGCTGCATGCACTACAGAGCTTTCTGAGCTTGCAAATGGCCAAAGCTGCTGATAACTACACAGCTGAAGTAAAGTATTACAAATGGCAGAAAGTCTGCCTTCAGTTCCACCCTTACATCATGTTAGTTCTTTCTGTCTTGCACTCCAAATAGCATTATGGTTTGGCACTTCACCAGGTTATTGTATCAATAGGTTTGGCAAACCTGGGAGCCACCAGCACTACTCATTTATCACAGAAGTAGCCCCAGTACTTACTAGTTATGTCCACCCCTCCTGGCATGATTAAAGGGCAGTTTTCTGTGATTTCACCCATTAACCTGGTGCACTTGTCCATTCTGAGGCACTGTTGCAATTGCCTCATGTACACAGTCAACCCTCTCCTCTAAACTCCAAACACTCAGACCTATGAGAGTTACCTGTATGTCACCCAATGTGGACATATGCACTTGCCTGCAAAGACTGGACTAGCAGGTCAAGAAAATAAGATCAACACTTGCACCAAACCATGTGGAACACATAGCTCACCATGACACCCACATCGATAGCCATGGCATACAGTGAAAAGCCACACACCCTCCTTCACAGAGGTACTCAATGGACATTTACCCAAACAGCACAGACCAGCAAGACAGACACCCACTCAGACACTACAACATGGCACACGCCAAGGAATACATATTTAACCTACACAGTGTGCCCCTCAACCTAAGCTCCTAAGGCTAACCACTTTGCACAATGCAGTGATCATGGGCAATTCAATATTGAGGCACACACATATCCCATTCTCTAAGTTGAATATGGTGCACGTAACAGCCGAATATCTATCACATGCCAGCAACACATGACACAGCCAGTCATGGCACTCTACAACAACTATGAGTATCACTCTGTATCCATGTGGGTGTAAATGACTTGGGACACACCTCCCTGGACTGCATGACAAGAGACATGGTTGAACTCTCTCATTATGTGGTCCAGGCAGGTGTGACAGTAACCCTGAGCAGCATAATGCCATCACCCAGAATGATGCTGCAGTACTATCAACAGATGATTGACTGCAACATTGGCTTACATGTTTTGTGTCATTCTCAGGGGATCCAGTATCTCTATGCTTGGGATGACATGATTGACAGAACTCAATGACTTGCCACAGATGTCCTACGTCTGTCAGTGCTGGGTTTCCAGGTACTGGCTAAGTGTCTTGCCATCCCTATAATGCCTTATTAGGCAGTGTTCCTAATGTAATTACCAACATAACAGCTAGACATGTATGAAATCTGATGATCATGCTGCTCAACAGTAGACATCTAACTGTCAGGATGCAGTCACCCAAAGCACTCATTGGAGAGGAGGCCATTAACATTTTTGCTGTAATGGAGGGGTGGTTCACAGCAGCAGACAGCAGCCCTGCAGTATCAGGCTATAACGCATTCTACAGCTGTCAACCTCCAAACATGGACCACACCACACCTCCACAGATGGTGTTGTCACCATATTCATTATGGATAGGGACACCTCCATACTAGTATCCCAGCATAATGCATTGGAGATACTTCTGGTACAATTTCCTTAGGTAATAGTGCAATCCAGACCATAGCCTGCTATGGTTCCACATATATGTCCCTAGACTGTCAATGCACATGCCTCAACACCCTGTCATCTATGATGCACCAACGCAACACTGACATAGTATGCAACTTCAACTACACCTCCATTACCTGGGAAAAATAGCCAAGCACCAGTACAGTGGCCCAATGCTTCCTGGGATTCATTATTTCCAATGCCCTGGACTGGCTCATGATGACCATGGTAGAGGATGCAACAACCTTTACCTGTGTTGACTACTAAAATATGGGACTGTTGCGCATCCACAGTTGTCAATCCTTACCTAGTGAGATCCACACAGGCTGTAATCAACATGGAACTCAACATGTCAGTCACAACCCCCACAAAGGTAACCACCTTTCAAAACCCTCCAAAGCTGACTTTAAAGCCATAAAAACAGGGGTGGATGACTTCACTGCACCCATGGCAATGGGAAATAGCTGCATGACTATCGACTCATACCCATATGCACTGTACAAACAGGTACATGAATGCATGGTACTAGCCATAACCACCAGAGCTCAGACACTGTCCTCCAAACATTGAGAGACAATGTGATGGTCCCCTGCCATTACTAAAGTGTACAACAGAAGGAGGACACTGTTGCAGAAAAAGGTGGTGTCCCATAGCTTCATAGTTTCATAGGTAGGTACTAGGCTATTACCCCAAGGTCCTAAGTAAGCCTAGCCAATGAGTTTCCCTGGCCTATGCCACCCAAGAAAGTTAATTTCCTGTGCCCCTGTTGAGCAGAGCCACAAAAGTGATCCCTGGGGTGTATTTCCTATTTCCCATCCACTCAACAAGATTTTCTTTTAAGAGTGCTAATGAGGAACTTTGCTTGACATAGATGGGTAGCTTGTTCCAGAGTATAGGAAGTCTCTGGGACAGGAATCTATCCCTCCAGTATGTCCTGTTTATTGTGCTGACAAGGTTTAGGTCTCTAGAGTGTGTAGCTCAGAGGGATTGGGATTTCTTTAGGTGTAGCATGTCCAACAGCTCTGGGCTTAATATAGCTTTATATGTTAGGCAGAGATCTCCTCAGAGTAGGTGATATGCTATATAGTAAAGCTGGAGTTTCTTGAGATGGTCAGTGCAGGGCATTTGTTTGAGGCCAGTAATCCTCTTTGTGAGGTACTTCTGTGGCCTTTCCCGCAGATGAAGTCTTATGAAGTACATTCCAAAAGGGGCATTGTACAATATAATGGGTCTAATGAGTGCCACGTAGAGGGGAACAATGCCCTATTTTTTCCCTGGATGAGAAACCTTTTGTGATGAGGTGTGCCACATAGGAGAATTTCCTGACTACTCTGGCAATGTGATTGTCAAAGGAGAAACTACTGTCCACCTGGGTCCCAAGGTCTCTTATCACACATTTGGCATTAAGTAGACTGCCATTTATGTGGTAGTTCATGGGTACAGAGTTTTTACCAAAGGGGATGACAATGCACTTTTTGGCATTGAGCTTGAGGCCATGCCTCTGGCACCATGCATCTGTCTCAGTGAAGCACTTCTGTAGGATGTCCACATCATTTGGGGACTCGACTATGGCTCCTAGTTTGCAGTCATCTGTGAACTTCATTAGCCAGAGGCCTTCTGTGTTATCCTGTACTTCAGAGAAGTAGATACCAAACAGGAGAGGCCCCAGGACTGAACCCTGTGGTACTCCACTTGTCACTGGTTTGAAGTCAGATTTGGAGTCTGAAACTTTTACAGTGTGGGTTCTGTCAGTGAGTCAGTTGGTAAACCATCTTGTGATGTAGGGATTTATAACTAGTTTAGTGGGTTTAGCTATAATTCCAGAATGGGGGATGATGTCGAAAGCATTGGTGAGGTCAAGATAGGCTGTGTGAACCCCCCCTACCCTCATCTATGGCTTTGGTGACTGTCTCAAAGAAGTAATTCAGATTCAGAAGGCATTATCTGCCTTTCACAAATCCAAACTGGATGGGGTCCAGAGTTTGGAGGTTAACAATGTCTTTGTTTATGAGTTCCATGATGATACATTCCATGGCCTTGCAGACCAGGCTCATCAGGCTAATAGGGTGATAGTTCCCAGGATCAGTGGTGGCTCCCCCTTTGTGGAGTGGGATAAATTTTGCTGTGCGGCATTCAGTGGGCACAAAGCCTGACATGAGACTATGACTGAACATGGTGCTTAGGTGGGAAGCCAGTTTTTCCTGAAGTTCATGTAAAATGCAGCCTGGGATGTTGTCCGGTCCCATGGATGCTGTGTTTTTGATTTTAGAGAGTGCAGCTTTTACCTGCATAGATGTGATTACAGAGACTCTGCATTCTTCCTGTATAGAAATGGGCCTTTTAGGGGGGTGAGAGGGGGTAAAGTTAACACTGAACCTATCTCCCAGGATGTTGGCAATATCAGTTGGTTCTGTAATTTTCATGCCGTAGTGCTGTAACTCAGAGCAGATCTAGGTGTTGCCATTGAGATTCTTGACATAGCCATAGAATGCTTTGTGGTTGTCCTTAGAATTAGTGGTGATTTTCTTTTCATAGCAAGCTTTGCAGGATCTTATAGGGGATCTTAGCTTCTTACAAGGGCTGACCAGGGAGTTCCTCCACTCATGGGATTGTACTCTCTTTTGCAACAGTTTCTTCCTTCTGTTGTAGAGTTTGTTTATGGTAGGGGACCACCAGATTGGCTTCCTTTTTTTAGAGGATAATGTCTTGGTTTTGTTTGAGATAGCACGATCCATGGACTCGTGTAAGTGCTTATAGAGTGCATTTGTGTAGGATTCAGCAGTTGTAACTGTATTGTCCATCTCCATGGGTGTCATGAAGTTCGCCACTTCTGTCTTAAGAAGCACGAATTTGGCTTTGGAGAAATTTTTTACCATGGTTCCCTTAATGATGGGTGGGGGCGGGATGAGGATATCTAGAGTGATTAAGTTATGGTTGGATCTGACCAACGAGAAGTTGACTTCAGGTGTGGAACACCGGTCACTCATGTTGGTAATGACTAAGTCTAGGATATTGTTGCCCCTGGTGGGGGTTTGGATAAGTTGATCCATGACATTTGAATTTATGAATTCCAGAAAGTGTTGAGTGAAGGAGTTGGTATATTAGTAATTTTCCTGGTTAATGGTGTGATAGTTGAAATCAGCCATTATTAGGGTGTTTGGTTGAACCTTAATATTTTCCAGTATATCAATAAATGAGAAGTGGGAATCCTGGGGCATGGTGGGGGATCTGTAGCAAGCTACAATTTGGATTGCAGTTTTGCCCAGAGCTAGTTGCACTTGGATAACCTCAGATGCATTATGCTGCGCAACTAGCCTGGAGGTGTGGATATCCTTAATGAATATGGACACACCTCCGCCTTTGGTGTTCTGGTCCAGGTAGATGGCCGAAAAGTGTTGTATGAGTTATAGCCTGGTAATGCAGGGGTGCTCTCTAGAGCCTTGAACCAGGTCTCAGTTAAGGAGTGCCTTGAGTGAGTGCAATTTGAGATTTAGACTTCTAGCATTCAGTAGCATTACCCTCAGTTTTTGCTTGCCTGTTCCTGTTACAGTGGTGAATTTGTCATTTGAACCTTGTCTAAAAAAGACACTATAGGGGTGGCAAGACCCTTAACCAGTATCTGGAATCCCAGGGGCAACAGGTGCAGGCCATCTCTGCCAAAGTATTGTGGTCTGCCGACCATTTCGTCCCAGGCATACAGATACTGGATGCCCTTAGAATGACACCAGAAGTTTAGCCAATTGTTGAAGTCAATCATTTTTGTCCTTGTACTGCAGTATCATTCTGGGTGATGGCAAGATGCTACTCAGGGCTAGGGTCATACCTGCCTGGGCTACAAGATCGGAGAGCTCTTCCATGTCTCTTTTCATGTAGTCCAGGGAGGTATGTCTCAAGTCATTCACACCAACATGGACAATGACAGAGTCATATTTGTACTTGTTGTGGAGTGACCTGAGTGCGTGGGTTATGTGGCGGATCCTGGCACCCGACAGGCAGCTGACAGTAACCTTCTCCTTGTTTAGCCTGGTGAGTGGGACAGCAGTGTGCCTGACTATAGCGTCACCTATGACTAGTGTGTTGGGTACGTTGTTTTGCCTTATGGGCTGTGGTTTATTGGCACACTGAGTCTGTGGACTATGTGTCATTTTGGTTGTGTAGGGGGAGGAGGGTGCTTGCATTTCTGCTTTGGAGGTCTCTGTTGCTTGAGAAGATTATTACTGAGAGCCTTTGTGAATGTTTTTGTGTTTCTATGTGTGGATTTTGGTGGTGTAGGTATAGTGGGACTATGTGATTTGTGTGGTTGTTGAACTCCTTTATTAGCCTCAAACAAAACTTGGGATCCCTCATGGAATCCCCTACAGGCATCTATGAAGGCAGACATGCAGCAGGCACTGACAACAATCACAAAAGCCTTTGATAGTTACATCAATAACTTCCACAGCATTAAACACAAGTGCTGTGAGTTACTGAACAATGCTAATACATCTCCTGAGGCAACAGATATTGGCCACAGTCTTGGCAACACATTCAGTGCCAGCTTTACCCCTTTCTCCCCCCACAGGTGTACAATCACAATGGCAGATGAATGTCAGTGACCCAGCAGTACTGCAGGCTAGTATAGGCTTGCATTGTCGACAGGCAAGAATACAGCTTCCATGGGACACCAACATATCCATGACTGTGTTCTACGTGACATACAAAGTGACCTTGGACCAAATCTGTGTGCCCTGGTCAGTCACAGCCTCACCTCAGGCTTTGTCCCTCAGACATGGCACACTGCTACTGTCATCACTCTCCATAAACGGGTAGCATCTATAGATCCTGGGGATTACTGGACCCTTAGCCTGACAAGTCTGCTATGTAGGGGTATGGACTGCATCATCAGGAACCTGATTAACCAAGATATGGGTGATCTCCTAACTCTGGACCCACACAGTTTGGCTTTGTGATCATGCCTGCTCAACCTGGTTAACATCTTTGACTGAGTGACCAGGGCTGTGTATGACAGTAAGGCACTGCATACAGCCTACATCAATCTGCCCAAAGCTTGTGTTACCATTCTTTAGTGAGGGATTATTGATAAACCTCTCAAACTAGCTATCAACCCATATATCATTGTTTGCTTTGCAAATTGGTTCACAGAACACACAAGTATGACAGTGGAAAACTCCAGGTCAGACTGGCAAGTAGTGTCAAGTGGAGTCCCACAGGGATCAGTACTGGGTAGTGTTCTGTCCAGCATCTATTTCTCAGGAGTCCCGCCCAACACAGAGGAACTCTGGCTGACCAAGTTCACAGAGGTCTGCAAGCTGGGAGCTATCATTGACTCCACAAGTGATGCACACATCCCACAGAAAGACCTCATTGAGACCACTGAGTGGTGAGGAAACCATGCCCAGAAGCTTGACACCACAATATGCATCATCATCCACCTTGGTAAAACACTCAGTTCCCAGTAAGTACCACACCGATGGGAGCCCAATGAACAATGTATGCATTATAATAGATCTGGGGACACAGGTTGGCAGCAACTTCTCCTTCAAGTACCACATCGACACTGAGGTCAGGAAGTCCTTCTGTACAGCACATTGCATTACCAAGGGTTTTGCATCCAGGAATACAGACGTAATGATCTCTGTCTACCATTCCCTCATTAGACCACTCCTCAAGTATTATGGCCCATTTGCCATGCACCTCACTAGACACCTGCTACAGCTGGGGAAGCTACAGAAGCACCTCACAAAGGGGTTCCTAGGCATTAAACACACATCCTACACAGACAGACTCAGCAGACCCAAGCTATTCTCTGTGTTATATCACCTAATTAGCAGCTATTTGTGCTTGACTTACAAACCCAGCTGGTTTAGGAATGATACATATAAATCCATCCACACCACAGACTGTAGAGACCTCAACCTCAGTATCACAATCATCACAACATGCTGGTGGGGCAGGTCCCTCACCAAGAGGCTGCACATGCCCTGGAATAAACTCCCCATACATGTCATGCAGAGCACCTAGCTGACCCGGTTCCAGAGAAACTTGATGAGTGGATGGGTAATAGACAGTTCAGCCCAAGGATCACTGCAGTGGCTATACCTGATACAGGCACTGGGATGTAACATCAGGTGGCACAAATCAGGTGGCACAATGGCAGGTCCCTTTTATGTACTAGGCTTGTAAAGGCTCCTGAGCCATTACCTACTGCACACTTGTGAACCTATGAAGGAAATGCCATCAGCAGGACTGATAAAGTAGTGCAATGGGTGATAACCTATCAAAATACTTTGCCTTACAAGCAGACACACACACTTCCCAGATGTTAGAGTTGAATCCCTATCTAGCCTATCTGGACCTCGCCAAGGCCTTCGACACCACCCCCCACTCTGGAATCATAGATAAACTTACTATTCTGGGCATAAATCCCTACGTCACTCGATGGGTTGCCAACTGGCTTACTGACAGAACCCAGACTGTAAAAGTAGCCGACTCCAAATCCATCTCCACACAAGTGACAAGTGGAGCACCTCAGGATTCAGTCCTGGGACCACTCTTGTTTAGCATCTACTTCTCTGAAATACAGGCCAACACTAAGGGACTCTGGCTAATAAAGTTCACAGATTACTGCAAACTGGGAGCCATTATTGAATCCCCAAATGAAGTGGATATTCTACAAAAAGGCCTTGCAGAAACAGATGCCTGGTGCCAGAGCCATGGGCTCAAGCTTAATGCCAAGAAATGTATAGTTATCCCCTGTGGAAAAAAAAAACATGTACCCATGAATTACCACATAGGTGGCAGTACACTAAACATTGAAAGTGTGATGAGAGACTTAGGGACACAGGTGGACAGTGGTCTGACTTTCGATAACCACATCACCACAACAGTCAGAAAATCCTTCTATGTGACACACCTCATCACTAAGGGCTTTTCATCCAGAAAAAAGGAGGTCATTGTCCCACTGTACTCATCCCTCATTAGACCCATTATAGAGTATAATGCCCCATTTGGTATGTACCTCACAAGACATCTGCAACAGCTGGAAAAGCCACAGAAATACCTCACTAAAAGAATCACAAGCCTAAAGCAGATGCCATATGCTGATCATCTAAAAAAACTCCAGTTATACTCTGTGGCATATTGTCTGCTCAGAGGCGATCTCTGCTTAACATACAATGCCATGTCAAACCCTGAGCTGTTGGACATACTCCACTTAAAGAAATCACAATCCCTCAGAGCCACACACTCCAGGGATCTAAACCTTGTCATCACAATGAACAAAACCTGCTGGAGGGATAGGTTCCTGACCTAGAGACTCCACATACTCTTGAATAGACTGCCCATACATGTCAAGCAGAGCGCCTCCTTGGCCCTCTTCAAAAGGAACCTTGATGCTTGGATAGGAGATAGGAAATTCACCCAGGGGATCATGTCATTCACCCTGCTAGACAGGGGTACAGAGAAGAAAATATTGTGAGAAGAAATATCCAGGGAATTGTTATGGCTAGGCTTGTATAGGCCCTAGGGCTGATAGCCTAGTACCAACCTATGAACCTATGAACCTACGGACTAGTGATGCATATCATAGTGCTACACAATTACCACATGCGCTGGGCTGAGAGTTTGCCAAAGGTGCTGATATGGGGAATGACATCGGCAGGACTAATAAAATAGGGCAGTGGGTGGGAAACATATCAAAATACTACTACTTACAAACATACATAGCCACACACACATTTGCCGGAAGAGTAGAACCCCTGCCAACCTAGTCATTTGTACTATAGTGTTAAGCATTTATAACACACACTACTGAGCTTACAGGGCTGACAGCTGGCCAAGGTTGCTGATAAGGGACTGACATCATCTGGACTGATAAGGTGGGGCACTGTGAAGTGTCGTGGGTGGGAATGGCATAAACCTGTTTCACCTATAAACAAACACACAACTCCCTCTGTTTTACACACACACACACACACACACACACACACACACACACACACACACACACACACACACACACACACACATTTGCCAGGATTGATATTAGAATTTCTACCTAAATAGTTATTTGTTCTATTTTGTTATGCAGTTATTGCATGCACTACAGAGCTTACGGGGCTGAGGCCTGATGGAAGGCACTTCTAAGATGACTGATATCTACAAGACTATTAAAGTGGGGAAAGGGGAGGTGTACTGGGTTTGAATGGACCCAAAGCTTTTAGTTGTGAATACACATACACACTTTTACATTTGCCAGGACTGCGATTAGAACTCCTACCTAACTAGCTATCTGTACTATCTTGTTATTCAGTTAGCACATGCACCACAGAGCTTCTGGGGTTAAGGCCTGGCAGAAGGCACTTCTAAGATGACTGATATCTGCAGGGCTGCTAAAGTGGGGAAAGTGGAGGTGTACTGGGTTTGAATGGACCCAAAAGCTTTTAGTTGTGAACACACACACACACTCACACAAACACACACACACACGCACACACACACACACACACACACACACACACACACACACACACACACACACACACACACACACACACACACACACACACACACATACACACACACTTTTACATTTGCCAGCACTGAGAATAGACCTCCTACCTAACTAGTTATTTGTATTATCTTGTTATGCAGTTATCACACACGCCAAAGAGCTTAAAGGGCTAGGCCTACCAAAAGTGACAGCTATGGTGACAGACATCTTCAGCACTGCTAAGGTGGGGCAATGGAAAGTACACTCAGTGGGGAAGGCCTGTCCATTCCTAGATCCTACTGACATTTCTCTAAGTGTATGAGCATGCCCAGTGTGTCCTTCTATAGACCATGTGGGACTCCATTCCAGGGATTGTTGTACTCCAGTTCTGTTTGTTTTGTGCTACAGCCATACCTGTCAACCTGTTGGTGCAGGATATCTGGAGATAGCAAATGTGGGGACAATGAGCCATACAATGATTGTGAGAATTTCTCTCAGCAATGTATGGGTTGCAAGGGTTGCAAGGCTGGTTGTAGAAGACATCTGTCATATATGTCATTTGACACTGTCATGTACTGTTTCAGTACCTGATGACATACCTCCTCAAATCATCACAGTGATTTACCAGAGGAATACAGGATGGATGATGCACAGACAAGATTTATGTGCCAAATGCTATGCATTCTTGCACTATTCAGCCTGTTGAGGGGGGTGCCTACAAGCAATTGACTGCTGGTGCTGTGGAAATGGTCTAACACCTTTTGGATATATTACAGTGGTGGAATCTCTGTGCATTTATGTTCTGGCCTGGTTTGATTTCTAGTCTGCAGTTGGGTAATATAAATCAGACAGGATCAGGGTGACAGGCAGACTCCATATATATTTGTAGGAGATAGGATATGTGTGGGGGGTGTCCTGGGCAGATATGTTTGGCTATAGCTACCAGTACTTTGCATTAAGCTCTCCTCAGTGGTTGACTGCAATTGGAGGGTCTTGTGTGTCAGACTGTTTGACCAGTCTGGAGGTGTGTGTTTGTCACACATATATGTATGGCTCACCTCATTTTCTTGGATGGCCACATGTTGGGGTCAGGATGTTGCATAGGATGAGTGATCAAGGAGGGGTGTGTTACTCCCCATGGCTGTGGCCCAGGGTTCTGTGGGTGTGGACATGTCACCATCTTCCAGGGTAGGCCTGCCTGCAGTGGGTGCATTCCCATGATTACACTCCGAGCCCTGCCTGTCGACTGTACAGAGTATCACAGAATGTCCACATCCATGACTCATATATCTTGTTGGTTACCCAAACAAGCATGGTTTTCCAGCACAAGTGTTTGCAAGTCTCTCAGGGTTGAAGTCAGATATTACAGACAGTTGACATTGCAATTTCAGACTTCATACCCATCATACATTCCATGCAACTACAAATCATTCCATCAGTTTTATAACATTATTGGAGCAGTATTTCACAGGTGTCCTTCTCTTTGGACCTTCATCACCCCATTATTCATGGCTTTGTCCTGATTTCTGGCTCCCTGAGGCTGGCAGGTTTGCTCCTAGCAGTTGTCAGCATGGCCTTTCTTTGCATTTTGTGGACTGTGTTATGCTGGTGTTGTGGACCCTGTGACACTCTCTGAATGGCACTGTGGGTGGGGCATAGACATTTGCCAGAGGCCTGTAGGCCAGGTGTGACAGTTGCAGGCCATCTGTAGCAGGGCAGTGCATTCTGATGATGATATGTTTCCAGGCTGGTGACAGGGGACACCCCTGGGTTAGCACCAGTTAGTTGACTGTGTGTGTTACTGACAATTGCTTTTGGTTACTATTGCACCATCAGTCTGGGCAACAGCTAGACGCTGCTTAGGTCTAGAAACATGTTACTGCATTTCTATGGGACTATGGGGGGGGGGTTGTCTTGACTGTACATGTTACACATCTGCACAGACTGTGCTGATATTTATCATTTTGGTCCCATGTAGCATGGCGGGTGTGCCCTATCATTCAGACTATTGGCATAACAGTATCAACCACAGGTCAGATTGGTCTTGCATAGACATGTGTATTTCAGACATCTTACCTTTCAAAGCCATACTGCCACTGCCAGACCTGCTGTGGTATCACTAAGAGTCTGTGGGTGGGGATTTCATGGGTTTTGCCATGTGGGGGTCTTTACCAGGCATTTCTGTATAGTTGTGTACAGCTGATCTGCTGTGTGGGGTTGGTGGTGGCTATGGGACCCCCACTTTGACATCTATATATGTGACGTATGACTCCCGAATTATTTGGATCATGACATATACTGCAGTGATATTTGTCAACTTGGGTGGTATTGCATGGTGTGGGTAGGAGACTACTGAGGATCCACATCCTGCTGTCCCACAGAGCTGTCAGTTGTCTGCTGCTATCCCAGTTAACCACCTCATTCCCTTGCATGCTTGATCAATACCATAGATATGCTATCAGAAATGCCCACCCCATTATTTTAATTTGTTACAGAGACTGGCTTACCTTGTGCCTGCAGCTGTTGTGAGGGTGGTGCATGAGGGCTGACTATGTCGGATGCACATGATACACTGCCTATATATGGTCAGGTATAGGTGGTGTGATGTTTGGCATCCATTTTATTGTAAGTGCGAGTCAGAGAGAGAGAGAGAGAGAGATCAGTCCCTGGGGCCCCACAATGTCAGTGTATGTGCTATGCATTGCCTCTGCCAAGGTCAGGGCATACTTGGCACGTCTCTGTCTGCCTACAGGGGTAGGCTCAGGATGTTCCTCCTCTGAGTCACTCTGTGCCTGCAGAGGCCTTGGCAATGGTAGGGGGCTGTTTGGCCCTTCCCCATTTTGTTCCTGCTGCAGGTGTTTCCACAGGGTCATATTGCGTAGCATGGTACATACTATAACCATGTGTGTACAAATGGCTGGACAGTACTGCAAGGAACCACCAGATATGTCAAGGCAGTGGAACTGTGACTTGTGCATCCCAAACACATGCTCTATAATGATCCTGGTTTGTGAGTGTGCCTCATTATGGCATTCTTGTGTGGGTGTGTGTGCATTTCTGATGGGTGTCATCATCCACAGCTCCGTTGTGTAGCCATCATCTCCCACTAAATGGCCATATGGGATGTCCCCCCTGGCAAACCACTGATACAGCTGTGAGGAATGCCAGATGTGGGAGTCATGATAGCTTCCAGGGAAGCAAGAACACACATTCATGATAATGCCCTGGGCATCGCACATGACCTGGCAGTTGATGGAGTGGAACCCCTTGTGGTTTATGTAGACCCTACCCTGGTCACCAGTTCATGTTTTGATGTGGATGTCCATGCAGTATATGGCACTCAGCACCTCCGGGTAGTCTACTATACAGTGGAAGAGATGCATATTGCCAGTCATCTCCTCACAGGTGCTTGGGAATTTAATGTGCTCCACGGCATGTGTTTGTATGGCATCCAGGAACTGGTGGAATATTCTGGACTCAGATGCCTGTGAGATCCCCTTGATATCCCCAGTTGCTCTTTGGAAAATATCTGTAGCTTTTATTCTTAGAGCTACACATACCATAGTATCCACTGGGATGGGTTCCCCTCTGTTTGTTCTGGATGTGAGGCGAGGCTGGCATAGCTCCACAATTTGCTGCAGTATGTCCCTCCACCCTGTAGTGCTCTACTATCTATAGATCATGTAGCCCCGGTAGGTTACCCTGGGCCTGAACACTCTTCTCCTCCTCCTCATAAGTCTGCGTCAGTTGTCAGCATTGTCCTCTTCACCACCCTCAGCCTCTTGCACATACTGATGTAGGAGAGCAACAGCAGCCCCTAACATTTTGTTAGTTTTATCAGAACTGTCTCTCCCTGGATGCAAACACACTCTTCATTTCATGGTGTAAGACATTAGAGCCTCAGACACACCCCCTTTCTTAGCTGTGCTTAGTTAAGCACAAACCCGGGCAACAGTGCTCCAATGTGCTTACAGCAAGCATCACCCCCCCCCCTTTGATGTTATTTACTTCTCCTGCTTATACGGCCATATCAAAGCACATACACGGTTAGGTGCAGTCTGACACTTAGAAGAAATTTGTGATTTAGTAAGATTCCCCTCATTTGCATACCCCACTGTCTTACTCCATAGTTACTGCACTCATACTGAGCCTTTCCTCTGAGCAACCACTGTTCCTTGGTATTGTTTTCATTCTGCATGCCATTGACTATAATGACAAAAAAATGCAGATTTCCCTGAAAAGTGCTTTTTCCCCTTTTTTTTTAAATTTTCAGCATGATCCTATTTGCGTGCCGCTGACCTATGCTTAAACAGCCGTGATCGGACAAAATAAAAAAAAAAGTTTTATTTTATAAAATTTAAGCTATTTTTTATGCTAATGGCCATATATTTGGTCATTGGCATGCCTACTAAGTATAATACATGCTTTCTTTTGAGCTGTCATGCCTCTATTTTGTAATTTGCAGAAACGTATTCAGGTACTAGCTGAACACATTTCTGCTTTGTACACTGTTCAGGCACGGACAACTGGCTGCTTCCTGAATTGCTAATTCACCTCATTTGCATGGTTTTCACCAGCAAATTAGTTAATTAGCATATAGCAGTGGTGTCCATGTCAGAATAGTGTAGGAGCACTCGTGCACATCCCAGGAGCTCGATCTGGATCACTCATTGGCCATATTGTGTGCAGCAGCTCTTGCACTATTCCTGCACTCCGTACAGAGCTTGCTGAATCCAGCCAAAGATTTTGTTTGTGCAGGCTATAAATCATTTATTAGTGTAATAATTGTATAATTCAGTCATTAGTTACACAGGATTAATTGCACACACCAGAAGGCTGAGCTCTGAGTCAGACAGCACACCCTCACCAGAGTGGAATTTGGGGGAGGGGGTGAAAGTTGCTGTATTAAGTGACTGACCAGCATATAGTGAGAAATGATCTGTTGTGTTATTTCTGTATACATTTTTAAACTATCCACTTATATGCTTACAGTTACTAGGCAGAAATCTTTCAAAGCACATATCGTACTGAAGTATATTTGCAGCATCTTTCTAGCTGTAACCCCTTTTTTAAGCTTACATTTAAAGGAATAGAAAACTTCCATGAATTGCTACATTTTTCTGTTTATGTACAGCTTCTGCCTGAATACAGTTGACATACAGTTACTGCACACCATAACATTTTAAAGCAAAACCTACAGTGAATGGGAATGGGAATGGAAGAATTCCAGACAACTCCCTTCATCAAAATTAAATTGTTTTAAATAACTGATTGAATGCTGTATAAAATAATGTGTGAATTTATTGCATGTATTTTCTCTTTTGTCCCAATCTCCTTTTTCTCTCTTTTTCTTATTTTAATTATGCATTAATTTGTATTACTATTATTATTTTTTTTATTTTCTTTCCCTCCTATTTCTGTTCATTGTTTCACAGATTCAAATTCCGCAGGAGTTGTCACAAGCGTGGACCTCCCATCTTAGGAAACTTTCACCCTCTGCTCATCCAGGGATAACCTTGCAAGGTCAGAGAGGTGGCACTAGTCCTGCTGGTAGCCAGTCAAGCCACTTCACTGAACCAGGGCTTCAGGACTTGATTGACAACATACTGGGTCAGGTCATAGACACACAGCTTCAGCCAATTGAGACCTCTCTTTAGTGTGTTGAAGAAATGCTGCTCCATTTGGTTCTGACCACCATGCCACCACAGGGCCCCTAACCTTTTCAGCATTAGGGTCTTCTGGCCTTGGAAATGTTTAAGGATCTGTGGACTATAGACTCTTGTTTGGTACCATTCCTCATCAACTCTTCTTCCCTTATATTGTCTCCCACACCCTCTTACCTACATCTAACCCACACTACACTCTTTTATAAAACATATTTGATAAAAATAGGGAGTCTGTCACCTGCAAAAAACATAATACCCCCTTTTCTGTCATCTCCTCCGGCATAATCCTCTTGATATGTTCATGCTTTGTCTCCCTGTTTGACATCTCCCCTTTTTTATTCTTTTCTATTTCCCCCTTTACAGTCTTTAATAAAAACAACAGAGTGTCCAAATAAGGATATCCCCATATAAAAAATAAACCCTTTAATTTTTTTTAAATATTATAAAAAAAGCTGTACAGTCAGATGCTTGCTTTAAGTATTCTGAGTGTGATTGCTCATAGGAACATCTATCCACAATATCCGAGTACATACAAAGTCATGCGAAGTCTATGGCTTTCACATAGTACTTCACATATACTTATCACTTATCTCTAGGTACTTTTCACTTTTGCTGTAAATGGGTGTGTTTTTCAAAATGGCTTTGGTTTTCTTTTTTCAGCATGAATAACCTACACTAGTTATTTACATATACATGTAGTGGCTCTCATCACAGATGACTGCTGTACAACCACAAATTCCGAGACTAGGAATACCACCCAAAGTCATTGCTATGGCAATGTCTATGTATTTTCTATTACTGTCTTGAATTTAATTTAGTCATTATTATGTGAACTACTGTTATTTTACACAACACATATTGCAATAATAGTATGTATTCAACTCCAGTCTTACTTATATCTGTTCTGCTTTTCTTTTCAGATATCTTACACATTTCTTCCTTTTGGATGTGCTCAGTATACATGCACTCTTATAGTCTCTTGCTTTTTTCAGGGAGGACACAACTTTATTTTCAGTCAAAGGCTTCATCTTTTGGTAGTTAAATACTTCTTAATGCCCAACTCCTATTGTACCAATTGAATATTTGCAGAATATTGACCTGCCAAGCCATTTCTCCCACTATATTTGTTTGTGACTGTCTGCTTGAGCTACAGTCATGTATTTCTGGAATCTTCATAACTTTCAGGCACTTCTTTTCTTGTTTTTCATTGGGTATTTGGCCTTGTCTTCTATTTAACAAAGGAGCAATCACTAACAAGCAAGTCCGTTAACCTTCACCTCCCCAATCTAATAATCTGCTAATAATCTTTTACTCATTCAACACTGTTGACCTATGATGGCAAATTACTTGCTGTGTTAGCTTGCAATCTGTTGAGTGTTCTCTTATCACTGGGAAACCTCCTGTTTCCTTAGATTAAGTATTCTCTTCTCACTAGGTAATGATACATCCCAAATGTTGAAGCTGCATTAAATATCCCATCAGTACATCACAGTCTCCTTCATGTCTATTTCATCCACCCTCTGGATATGGATGTCATTCTGGAAGTCTTAGCAAGCTTCTGACATTTCAAAAAAAAAGAGTTAACTACATATCATGCAATGATCTGCAGCTTTACAAAAATGTCAGGCACTTTTTTGTGTGTCCAGCAAGAAGAAATGTTTTTCTTTATCTTGCCCCCCCCCCCAAAAAAAAAAATTCTGTGGCATAAAGATGAGTATATCTAAGCAATCCTACCTTGGTTTGTGATTTTCTGTGGAGTTGACTGGTAAGAGAAGTTTTATTTGAATGTATAATGTATTTGTTATCATTGTTTTTAACTGTTTGTAGGTAGGAAGGATAGCTTGTTAACAAGATTTACTTTGATTCCTGTTTTGTTGTTTTACCTTTAATTTTACTGTTGGTTGTTAGAAAGGGGTAGGTTTTAAACAGGCAAGCTCTAGCCAACCTAAGGGGCCTAGACAGTTATAAGTTCACATAGACTGCAGAGAGGAAAGGAATTACAACTTTTGTCTGGCTTGAATAACTTGTATAATCAGAACAATTTACTGTACTTCATTTATTATTTATATATTTGTATATTGCTGGTGTGATTCTTTTTGTGATAGAAGTTGATTTAAGTTCTCTTTGAATTCTGTGGTTGCTGTTTTTGATTAGTCTTTTCTTTTACAACATTTTATTTGCTTGAAGCAGAATACGGATTCCATAAATGAGTATGCAATTAATGATTTGCTAATGCACAAATATCTTGTACAGTGTTATAAATGCTATTCATATTTAAAGATAATAGTTGATGACACTGGTGATCTGTGTTCCTCTTGTCAAAAGTTGGATGATTTGCTTACCATTGTTAGACGTAAATCTAGTGTTAATAATGATTGCACTTGTGCAATTGGCATGGCTTGGAGAACTGTTGTTTCATATATTAATGACTGGACTGATGAAATAAAAATTTTTAGCATAAAGCAAATAGAACACATGTAGGAAATTATACATCTATTGTCTGCAAAGATCATTCAATCCCAATGAAACAGGACAATGCTGCTGACAGCTTTGGAATTCTGGATGCAAGTATTCAGCAATCTGAGGATCCAGTTTGTTTAGAAACAGGAAAAGAAAGGAAGAACTTCACAACAAATAAGAAAGAAGAAAAAGAAACTGATTAATGACTGCAAAGGAAAGAGAATACATATTAGAAAGGAGACTGCTTTGTTATGTAACACACAGGTTACAGAGAATGATGATATTTTTCTATCAGAAAACCCTCAATCTACAAAAAAGAGCATAATTTTTCTAACAGAGAATGTAGAAAAAAGAGACAAGGGGGAGGTGAAAAGGAAGAAATCAAAACTGAACATGGAAATACTGAAGAACATTACTGTAAGAAATAGGAAGAGAAAGACAGATGTTGATTGCATGGTTCAAGCTGTGGATTTACAATACCAGCTGGATGAGAATTTAATACACTATGAAAACAGGGGGATTAATAAGACTAATGGTGATGAAGATGTTTCCTTCATAACAATCCATAGAGCAGATATTACTGTATCAGAAGCTGAAGATTCATCAATGCTGGCCAGGAAAGATATTCTTGTAATTGGAGATTCAGTTATTAGAGGAACTGATACTTATATTTGCAGAGAAGAAAATGAACATTGAATAGTGTTATGCTTGCCAGGAGCAAAAATTGAAGATGTGAGACAAGCCTTCAAATGCCTTAATATAAGGAAGTACAATCCATTTTTATTCATGTTGGTACAAATTATGCCATCCTCAAGAATTATCTGACTGTTAGTAGGGAACTTTGACAACCCTCTTAGATAATATAGCTTGTACTAGTGTTAGGACATATTTTTCACAAATCACCTATAGAAAGGCTAGTCAGGTGACTGAATGAAAAGGTTTTTTGGGTAAATACCTACATGGAAAAAAATGTCCTGCTTTAAAAAATGGAAATGTGTAGAGCATCCAAGCCTAGTTTTGGGCAAACTTGTTCAGATAGGATGGTGTATATTTGTCAAGATCAGAGAAGAGAATTTTTGCAGCAGATATTTTGTAATATTTGGCAAAAGCTAGACAGGATTTTTGCCAGGTCAAATATATAACAGTTCAAAGATAACAACATTTGATGCATCTCTGATGGTTGCTAATGCTAGGAGCATTAATAATAACATTTTTTTATTTGAAAATTTGCTACATTTCCTCAACATTGATGTTGTTATTATTTGTGAAACATGGTTAAAGAACAATGACTGGAAACCAGTTCTGTCAGGGTATAAATGTTTTACTGTAACAGGCATTCTAACAAAACATCAGGTGGAAGTGTTATGATATGGATTAAAGATATCTATGAGACCTGTGATTATTACATGTTCAGTGATAACATTTATACTGGTGGTACATCAGTCTACTTTCACGTTGTGGAAAAATAATGGAGAAGGTAATATGGGACAAGTTATTGACAGAACTGGATAGGTTGGGAATTGAAACCATATATCAACATGCATATGTTGAAAACAGATCTTTTACCACCTGTGTAACTTTGACAATAAAGACAACCCTGGAACATATAACAATTGTTGGTGTGTATAGACCACAAAAGTGAAGTGTAGATGACCTGGAGGAATTCATACATTTCTTGCATGAAGCACAGGAGGGAAGAATAATATTACATATAAAAAGAACTGGAGTGAGCTGTTCAGAGGAAAATCTGCAGATAGAATGTGGAAAGTTTTGAAAGAAAAAATTGAGTGCAAAAAAATCAAAAAAGAATGTTTAACATCAGGATTTAGGCACACAACATTAGGCGGATATATTTCCACAAGAACAAGATATCTGATTAATGTGAGAGACAAAAAATATAAGAAATGGAAGACAGGTTGAACTACAACTTTAAAAACTGAAATAAACATGCTGGACAAACAGATTAAGCATAGTGTGAGACAAGATCAAGAAAAATTTGAAGAAAATGTATATAAAGATAATGAGCATAATAGGAAACCTTTTTATAGATACATAAGATGTGGAAGGAGGCAGACAAATTGATAAACTGAGTGCAGATTCTAACATTTGTTTTCAGGTACAACAGATTATAGATATATTTACAAAATATTATGCAAAACAGTTTGGCTCACCAAAAGGGGTGATAAGTTGTCCTAGTGACATCCAGGTAACCACAGGTACTGGAATCAACTTAGATTATATTGAAAAAGAACTGCTCAAACTAGATCCAAACAATGCACAGGGAGAAGACAGAATTAGTAGCAATGACCTGAGAACACTTCAGCAAGAACTTACAGTACCATTATATCTATTATTCACTAGGTCATATAAACATGGGGAAATTGCTCAAGACTGGAGACATGCACTTATTAAACCTGTCTTTAAGGGAAAGGGGAGTAGGACAAACCCAGAGTCATATAGACCCTGAAGTCTACTTTCATATTGTGGAAAAATAATGGAGAAGGTAATATTGAACAAGTTATTGACAGAACTGGATAGGTTGGGACTTGAAACCATATATTAGCATGCATATGTTGAAAACAGATCTATTACCACCTGTAACATGATGTTCTATATCAATATAACAACTAGGAATGAAAGATTGTGCTGTGATGTAATTTAAATAGATTTAACTTCAGCATTTGACAGGGTTATACACAAAACACTGATCAATAAATTAGTACAATTAGGTATTACTGTACTCTTGATAACATGGATAGATGCATGCCTTACAAATAGGACATGCTAGTATCATACAGCAACTGGACAGATGAAATCATTGGTTACAGTCAGGGTGTCCCACAGTGCTCTGTCCTAGGCCCTTACTTGTTTAGATTGTATTTTCAGACCTAACTTTTTCATCTGATGTGTTCTACAGTCTATATGCAGATGACCTGAAATTGGGTAAACTGATTACACGTATTACATATAAGGCATATCTGCAAAATAACTTGACTAAATTGACCATCTGGGCACAGGAGCATAATATGCTGATAAATACATAAAAAAATAAGCATATGAGATTTGGGAGACATAAACTGAAAGGTGAATATTTAATACAGCACACAGTGATTGAAACTGTAGACTCATTTAAGGACCTGGGTACATGGGTAGATTCAGCTATGAGTTTTTCTAATCATATCAACCAATTGGTTAATGATAGTTATAGAACTATAGGTTGTATAAAAAGATTTATAAAGTCTGGGAAATCAAAATTGATGAAGGCATTGTTTGTTAGTTACATTAGACCCAAACTTGAGTATGGAATAACAATATGGAAACCCTATAAGAAAACAAACAAGAGTAAACTGGAAAGAGTAAAGCAGAAATATATCAAGGGCATCCATGGATATGAAAATTTAAGTTATTATGAAAGACTAAAATATCTGATCTTGTACAGTGTTTCTTACAGATTTCTAAGAGGAGATCTTTTTCAAGTATATAGGCATTTAGAGACAACTACCTCTGGGAGTGTTTGGGGTTATCTAAAAGTACTAGAGAATCATCAGATAACATATGTAGAAGAATCTAAAGGAATGAGAAGTGTGCTAATTGGTTCTGTGTCAGAGTAGCTGATGCAGAGAAAAGACTATCAAATTACATTAAAGCAAGAACTAGTTTAGATATTTTTAAGAACAGCCTAGACACTTATGAGAATAGATGTTTTGGTATATTGGCAAGCTAGAAAGGCATTAATGCCCATGCTTGAAATATTTTTATCTATGTATGTAAGAATGAATTATAACATTGGTCACTCTCTTCAACAAATTCTCTCTCTCTATCCCTAGTTGGCAGAAATCAATCTACATGTCCATCTCAGATATGTCCTTCTGGACTGATCTTTTATATCATTAGCATTTGTTACAGAGCACCTCTACAACACTGTTCAAGAGGAACCTGGATGAATGGATGGGGCACTGTAAATTCTTACTGGAGATAGCACCCACAGCCCCCCTGGACATAGACAGTCATCACTAAATACAGTTTTGGGTATTGAATAGTACCCCTGTTGTATTGCATTGAGTTGAAATGGCTAGGCTTAAAATGACCTCAGGGTCGATAGCCTAGTAATCTCCTATGATCCTATTCCATATTAGTCTTACATTTTCTAGGCTCCATGTCAGTTCAGTGATGCAGTTTATTGGAATGGGAGACATGCATAAGCCATTCTCCTTGCACTCCCTAAATATAACACAATCAGTTCTGACATCGCTATAACTTTAGAAAAGGGGGTGGTCTAGCCTCAGTTAGTTTCTTTCATAAATTTACTTTTGGATCAAGTGCATTACTATAAGTACTTGAACATCATAACACTAATAGATGCCCATCATGTATTTCACAGATTGTCAGCATTTATGCTTCTTCCATTCTCTGGTTTCTCATTCAATTGTTTATGAGTTTTTGCCTAAAATATTTTCATCTGCAAGTATTTTTATGAGGCTATTGGTACCACAGGATACTCTTGTCAGCATAAACTGGACAGATTTCAGTTTTCTTGCTATACTTACACTGGATAACTGATTGCCTCCTCCAGGAAGCTTTCCATACCTTCTTCTTCACCCCCATCTCAGTGTACATGTTCTAATGGATTGTCATCTTGCAGTTTTATGTTTCTGTCTTCTGATGGGACTGAGAGATGAAATCCATTCCCCATTTCTGGCAGTCACAAAGCCATATTCCACCCATCTTGGGGATAAAACCAATTTCATTTTGGGACTATCGAGAATAACCACTGAGTCACATTCTTTCAGAGAATGAAAGGCAACAGCATTTGTATAGCAGAGGGCATCACCACAACAAAACAACAAAATTGTCACAACAAAACAAAGGTATACAAAATCTACTGCAGATTGGGAGGCATGGCTTCTTTAATGATATGTACTGTTTTATGATAAAAGTATTTTTCTATTTTGTTCAGCTTCTATAGTGGAGTGGTTACTGGAACTTTCACTGGAGTAGTAGACTTGCCACAGACTACAGTACAAGCATTAGGTAAGACTGATATGTTTCATACCAGAAGAAGCCATTGTGCTCCAGGTTACTACTGGGAAAATTAAATGAGAATTAATTTATACCTTATCTGCTGTAGATGAAAGTTACAGTGCCTGGTATCCTGAGTGGACATTTAGATAGTAAAGATCTGTGATGAGTGTCAAGCATTCAGTTACAGTTATTAAGAAGACAGTTTAGGGAAATGGCTACAAATGTATGTGAAGTCATCTGTCTAAAGATGACACCTTACAGAGTAAAGAGGCATTCAGTTAACAGAAATGCAAAAGATAATATTAACTGTATTATTATTATTGGAAGAAAAATGGGAATGTTCTCAAGACAGAGCTCATATTCATTTACTAAAATGAGATGATTCCGAGTTAGGTCTGGGTGGGTGTATATGTTGGACAGTGGACTAGATGCATTCAGTCTTTGCTTTTCAGAAATACTGACTTAAGCAGTTAGTGAACTAAACACAAGGGAGGACAGAGGATTGCTTAGGCTACCGACCATGTTCCCAGGGCTTGTGAGTGGGAGAGGGACTTCAGTTGACAATTTTGTCTAAAATTGGTGACACAGGATCATGGCCCCTCTCACAGGCATGAACGTGGTCCATTGAGGGTGTCTACTGTATCACAGACTAAGCAGCATGCATAGTACACAGAGCTAAAGCTATCCAACACATATGCCAGATCTAATAATGGTACTTATTGAGACAAGACTAAACAACTTTCAGTTTCATTGCTAAAGACTAAAGAAACTTTTATGACCATGGGTCAGAAGGTTTAAAAGTAAAACAGATGTGTGAATTGTCAAGCAGAGAGCCAACAGAGGGTCAGGGGTAGATAAATGCCTATGACATTCACACAAAAACAAACACACCCTTGAGCACACCACCAAAGATTATGTTGAACAGTTTTAAGCTGGTGAACAAATTGGATGAGTAAAAGCAAGTTCTGTGAAAAGCAGGTCCTTTGAGAGAGTAGATCTTCTCAACTTCTGAGTTTTCTCATGTGGTCACCAAGGGTCATCCGTGAATTGACTGACCAATGTAGTTGAGGTTGTACAAGCACCTATGCATAATTTCAAGGCCTCTCCAAAGAATGGTGATAGCCATATGGGGATGTATGTGTACCACAGCTTATACCTGGAAGACGTTCCATAATGTCAACTGGACAGGAACAGCACAGTGAGGTGTCACATAAAGAGGCTGAGGAAATTGTAACTACAGAGGCTCTAACAATCTCTGCTAAGCTCCTGCTGGGTAATTTGAGTGTATGTGTGTGTGTGTGTGTGTGTGTGTGTGTGTGTGTGTGTGTGTGTGTGTGTGTGTGTGTGTGTGTGTGTGTGTGTGTGTGCAAAATCACATTTTGCTAGAGGCCTGAACTCTATGAATCATACATTACACAAACAATTTGTAAAGCTAGACTGACAACATGCCAACCTCTTCAGGCTGCTCAATAACACAATGATATAACAGGCCTACTGCCAACAGCATTGCCAGATTGCGTCATTTTGCCATGAGGTTGACACAGGTGCTATAACCCCTGACAGAGGTGCAACTTGGTACAGTGGTACTACAGCATCTTTTGCTATACTCCCTGTAGAGTATGGCTGTATCTCCATCATGTGTTGTGTCTAGTGGGCCACAATGTCTAGGTAATTACCTGCCACATCTTCACTATTGGCACCATACCTCTCAACCTGGAAACATCAAAAATCTGGACAAGGCCCATGAAAAATAGATACAGATCTGTACGCTGATTAACATCTAATTTGCACACATAATTATGTAACCCCACCCACTCCAATGGAATTGTGGGATACCAACTTTCAAATGCAAACTGAAGGGCAGACATCCAAAATATGGCACCAGAGTCCCCATGCAGCCATCCCAATGTCCCATTACCTGGCTATTTCACCCCATTTACCATAAACATTAATGTGTGCATACTGCTTTACTTCTACAATGATTATTTGGATTTTATTTTACATTTTACAGCACAACAACGCAGAAACACTAATAGACATCTGGTAAACAAAGCAATTCTGTCTCACAATGAAAATAGGCTTGGTATTACAACTTCTCTGCCCTTGAAACTCACATTCATTGAAACAGCATTGAAACGTACGCACACCACATCCAAAGAAAATGCATCTGGCCACAGTGGCCAATGGTGGATAAAGATTATCTTTGGACTGTTTTCAAATCATTGGCCCCTTGCACACAAAACAAGAAACATATATGTGTTTGTTTCTTTCATACACCTCCTAACTTTATTAAATTATATTCCTTGTACAATACAACACACTTGTTAGACAGAGTGCACTTTAAATTTATTGTTTGAACATTTTTCCAGTAGGCTGTATTGTAGGCACTGAAACAAAATGCATGAACCAATAATGACAAAACTGCCCAATTCAGAACATTTCCATCATAAAAGTCTACTTCCACACCTACACTATAAATAGAATGACAGTAGTCTAAGCCATAGGCATCTTGCACTGCGTCTCACACTTATTTTCAACTTCATTTTTTTTTAGAGGGGGGGGGCAACAGGTCAAAAACCAGGGACACATTTTAAACATTGCTTGTATAATTTTGTAAAGTTGCTAGAATAAAATGTTGTGTTACTACCATGCATTTCAAGATTTGAACCCAGGACCCTATACACTACAGTCAGAACAACATACCTCTATACCAAATCAGCAGCTTCCTAAAAAATAGGAAAACTGAAATTTAATGACTATCACTTAGTGAATTCATTTCTCACTTCTCACCATAGCTCTCAACCTCTTAGCACAAAAAACTGGACAAAGCCAATAATGGGGGAATACAAATTCAGTTCTCACTTCTCACCATAGCTCTCAACCTCTTAGTACAAAAAACCTGGACAAACAAAACGTTGGGGAGTATTTAAAAAGAGAAGTAGAAGACATTAGTGATTATATCAACCTGTAGTTTTATTAAACTCTACAATGCAAAGTTTTCAGAATTTACTATTAAGTACATTGAAGGAAGAAATTGCATCAATCTGTTGAGATTACAGTTTGCTTATATTAAAAAAGATCAACAAAGCAAGTGTGTTTACTTTTCCTAGCACAAGAGGAATGTGTTCGGCAGCATAATTAATAACAATATATGGTCTTCAAAGACTTAGTCTGATTTCATAATTTGTAGCCTCACCAGCAAAACATACTTTCTTTAGTTTCTATGTTTTGATTGCTCAATAATGACTTATTTGTGAATACATTAATTTACAACATATGTGTGCATAAGTAAGTAGTCTCATGCAGTTGAGACCTAGCCATTGTGTTTAGAGTACGACATTTCTGAGTTGTCAGCATTGTTCTCCATCACCTTATGACCAAAGATCCATGCATACATACACTCAAGAACATAATCTTAAGCCCCAGGTCCTATCACAGTGATGAGTCTGCATCATTATATTCCCCATAGTATGGCACAGTCGTGCATAGCTATTGAAATACCTCTTTTGCTGTACTAGTGATACTGATGGTTACCAGTTTAAAAAGTACAAACACCACTCAGATCAACTGTGAACTTTAAAATGTGATATGATTAAACACAAGCTCTTTTCTAAATGCAAATATTATTAAACAAAGGTACAAACAGAACATTAAAACTAAGCACATGAATGCGTTTAGTCATGTTTGCATTGCAAACAAGTACATTGTGATTGCTACAATAAAACTTCTGTAAATAACAAAATCTCCAGAAAAAAAAATATGCACCAAACTTGAATCCTCCAACCCATTACACAATCACCATACACATAACACACACACACACACACACACACACACACACACACACACACACACACACACACACACACACACACACACACACACACAAACACACACATTCAGCTTACCAAAATCCAGCCGTAAATCCTTCCTTCCAGCAATAAATCCAGCCAAGCCTTCTAAATAAATCCTTCCAGTGATTCACCTTCTAAATAAATCTGCCGAACCTTCTAAATAACAGCGATTTGCCTTCTAAATAACTCCTTGCCTTTCTGGCTGGTTCATTCATGCTTGCAAAACATTTGAACCAGCCAGAAATACGTGCGCTGCGAGCTCAGTTCTGACAGGCTGGTAGCCCTGATGAGCTGACATAATCGCACACGCGATGACGTCAGCCAAAGTGCGAAAAATGAAAAAATAAAGATACAAAAAATAAAAAAATAAAGGAAAATAAATTGGAAATGAAGGGGTGCCACTCGGGAATCGTGGCACCCCATTATTTAGACCCCAAAATTCGGTAAAAACCAAGTAATTCGGGACAGTTGGGAGGTATGATTGGCACAGGTGAAGCCATCTACTAATATGCTTCACCAAGTCTTGAATGATGAGTTGCCCTCATCTGGTGTAAGTAGCAGCGGGGGCAGGTGCATTAAGAACTTAGCAGTGTAGGCATCATCCACGAGGTTGAGCTGCAGGTGCATTGCTGGGACATTCTATCCCTTGTAGGAACAGAGGACAATTTCCAGGTAGTGGGCAAGCTTACAATAGTAGGATACCCACATACAGATACCTGTGGTTGTTGTGACTGCATGATCAATCTGCTAAGGTGTAGAAAGTGGTGAGGACCTTGATGCCATGCTCCCTTGTTAATATTATGCCAGTGTATATTTCCATATACATGTACTCCTCTGTAGGTCTGGGATAGTTTCCTTCTAGAACACCACATGCTTTCATGTGAACATCTTGGTGATTACTGCAACCCAAAGTTGCTCTGCCAGGGTGTTTCATGACTATTATGCCCCTTGTCATGGAGCGGGTGGCGGTGGCTAGTTATAATCTTTATATATGACTATGCAGTGCTCTGAGCTGGTGTGCATCGTATTGTATAGGATGCAGCAGGCAATAAGCATTCAATAGTCCTGCAGGGATGTATGCAGGAGGGTGCTACCTGAGCTGTCCAAATACTGAAATTGTGTCTTCAGCTGTCCAAATGCACATTCAGGTATGTTATATCCATAGCAGTAGGCATATTTGTAAGCCTCATATGCAAGTGTCTGTGGGGACTTTAGAAGAATTTACAATATTGTGGTTTGCATATTGCAACATGTAAGGCGTCCACAGCCTCAGTGACACTTGATAGCTGGTAAATGCTGTGGAACAATAGTTAAGGTAATGTGAGCTCATGTTTATGGGAACTGTGTGTAATTTTCTGCATGGGTCAGGAGTCCATGCATATATTGGTGCAGGATGTGAACTGCTTTTCCCTCTGGTATGCCTGTTTTGACTCCGGTGGGTATTTGAAACATGCCAGTTTCCAGGTGAGCCACAGCAGTTATGACCGAGGTCTGTAAAGGTATGAATCAAGCTCCACTACCGAGCAGGTCCTTGGGCTGAAACATTTGGCATAACTCATCCAGCAACTGTACATACTTGAAAAACATACCCTAATTTTTCTACATGCCTTGAAGCCAGCATGAATATTTCATACTTTAGAGCACCTCATATGATAATGTTGGGATACCTTTTGTTTGGTTTTCCATGGCTGCCTCAGATGCTGTTACACCTCCTATGTGGAAAGCAACATTATTAATTGCAGTCATATCTACCACTGATATAATAGCTGCCATTTTGTTTCCATAAATTTTAATAGTAGTGTACTTCTGGATGCATTGTGGTATCTGTCTTTTGAATGGCATCAATTGCATTCTTTCTCTAGCTGTATACTTGGCCTCATTTGCAAAGTTTTGCAACCTTAGTTTTTTTCATTACACATTAAGTCTCAACAGTAACCCAGCCACTGGGAATGCACTGGGGATGGGGAGAAAAGGACCAGTACTGATTGGCTAGACAGAGGGACTGAGCTAGTAAAAATGTGCAGCAGGTAAGAGTGATAAATGATAATGAGGGAAATGTACTCACAAGCGAGGAGAGTGTGTTGAGCAGATGGAAAGAGTACTTTGAGGGGCTGATGAATGAAGAGAATGAGAGGGAGAGAAGGTTGGATGATGTGCAGATAGTGAATCATGAAGTGCAGTGGATTAGCAAAGAGGAAGTAAGGATAGCTATGAAGAGGATGAAGAATGGAAAGGCTGTTGGTCCAGATGACATACCCGTGAAAACATGGAGGTGTTTAGGTGAAATGGCAGTGGAGTTTTTAACTAGATTGTTTAATGAAATTTTGGAAAGTGAGAGGATGCCTGAGGAATGGAGAAAATGTGTTTTGTTACCGATTTTTAAGAATAAGGGTGATGTGCAGAGCTGTAGTAACTACAGAGGGATTAAATTGGTCAGTCACAGCATGAAGTTATGGGAAAGAGTAGTGGAAGCTAGGTTAAGAAGGGAGGTGATGATTAGTGATCAGCAGTATGGTTTCATGTCAGGAAAGAGCACTACTGATGAGATGTTTGCTCTGAGAGTGTTGATGGAGAAGTACAGAGAAGGTCAGAAGGAGTTGCATTGTGTCTTTGCGGACTTAGAGAAAGCATATGACAGGGTGCCTAGAGAAGAGTTGTGGTATTGTATGAGGAAGTCGGGAGTGTCAGAGAAGTATGTAAGAGTGGTACAGGATATGTACGAGGGTAGTGTGACAGCGGTGATGTCTGCGGTGGGAGAGAAGGATGCGTTTAAGGTGGAGGTGGGATTACATCAAGGATCAGCTCTGAGCCCTTTCTTATTTGCAATGGTGATGGACAGGTTGACAGACGAGATCAGACAGGAGTCCCCGTGGACTATGATGTTTGCAGATGACATTGTGATCTGTAGTGAAAGTAGGGAAAAGGTGGAGGAGACCCTGAAGAGGTGGAGATATGCTCTAGAGAGGAGAGGAATGAAGGTCATCAGGACTAAGACAGAATATATGTGTGTGTGAATGAGATGGAGGATAGAGGAATGGTGAGGATGCAGGGAGTAGAGTTGGCGAAGGTGGATGAGTTTAAATACTTGGGATCAACAGTTCAGAGTGATGGTAAGTGTGGAAGAGAGGTGAAGAAGAGAGTACAGGCAGGATGGAGTGTGTGGAGAAGAGTGTCAGGAGTGATTTGTGACAGACGAGTACCAGTAAGAGTGAAAGGGAAGGTCTACAAAGGGTAGTGAGACCAGCTATGTTATATGGGTTGGAGACAGTGGCATTGACAAAAAGGCAGGAGTCAGAGCTGGATGTGGCAGAGTTAAAGATGTTAAGACAAAGCCAGAGAGTCAAGATTACATTGGTTTGGACATGTGCTGAGGAGGGATGCAGAGTATATTGGGAAAAAGATATTAAGGATGAAGCTGCCAGGTAACAGGAAAAGAGAAAGGCCTAAGATAAGGTTTATGGATGTGGTGAGAGAGGACATGCAGGTGGCTGGTGTGACAGAGCAAGATGCAGAGGACAGGAAGAAATGGAAACAGATGATCTGCTGTGGCGACCCCTAATGGGAGCAGCCGAAAGAAGAAGATTAAGTCTCAACAGTATTATTGTAACAGTTCATTGCACAGTCCCTTTGTATGCACTTACCTGTGAGTATAATTCCTAAACATTGTGAATTATTATTAGTACGATAAATGTCTAGAATATCTCAAATCAACTTGTTAAAGTAAAGTTAAATTTTGGCAGTGATGGAACTCTTGACTAACTAACAATGGTTATCTCCATAGATCTTCTTCTCCTTTCGGCTTTTCCCATTAGGAGTTACCGCAGTGGAACAACAGTCCACAGAACTGCTGGCAGTGGAGTTTTACTGCGTCGGGTTTCCAGCCTGACACCCATCCTTCCACAGAAGGCACACGGATGCACACACTCACACCTAGAGCCATTTTAGAATGCCTAATCCACCTGCAGCATGTCTTTGGGATGTGGGAGGAAATGGGACCGCCTGGAGGAAAACCATGCAACTGCAGGGAGGACATGCGCACATGCAGACACAGAAGCCACCTCAGGTGAGAATCAAACCTCACAGATATTCTGAGGAAAAAAAAAACTTTATAGTCTGCCTTGTTTTATGCAGTATAAAGCTGGAGGATGTGTGGAAGGCTGCATAATTTATAACATAAAGCTAATAACCATTTTGCATTCTGAGATTTAGAAGTAGGAGTATCATTACGAAGTGGCAGAATGTGTGAAAATCTGACCTGCATATACTATGTTGGAGGTCACTAGGTCTGAGAATATTCACTTTTTTGAGGTCTGAGATATAGGTGGCTTGGTTGTTACCACAAATAAGCAGCATTAAATGAGCAATTTTCAATATTTGCTGTTTTTCTTTCATTTTGATATATTTTTACATAATTCCAGGACTAGGAATGATACATCTCTGAACTATAACAGAGGGCATATTGATACCTAGATAAAAAAAAAACATAAAGCTGGACCAGTTGAACTGGCCCGGCTTTGTTTTTTTGTCTTGATTTTGAAACTGGCATTTTTGTTTGTTCTAAAGCATATTAACGCCTCACAGAAAGTCAAATAAATGTGGTTATGATGTACATGGATCTATAAACCTGAGAAGATAGTAATTCTATCTACTCAGAATGTAAATAATGCCACATAGTGATTTCAAGGATGACAGGGGAAAGTGAACTTTTTTACTTATCACAGCAAAGTATTTATGTATTTTAATGTGGAAAAAGGTTTAACAGATGTTATATCAACTTGTACATCTAATGTGAAATGAAAGGTAGTCAGTTCTATTTTACACAGTCATTCATGAAAGAGTTTAATTTTTTCAGCATGCATGTTTTGTTACTAACAATTAAACATTATCGTACATAATATTTTTTATTAAGCAAAACACATTTCATGTCAAAAGCGCATTGTTGATCTCTTTTGGCATTATGGACATTCAAGTAGAACTTGCCATATTATTCTAAATTTGCTGTTCAGCATTCAGTGGCAGAAGAAATTAAATTTCCTTATGCACTTGTGTATCTCCAGCTGTTATTTAAGAAATAAAATATATTCAGAAAAAGGAATATTAATTTAAGTATCTCATGGAAAAACTGAGAAATCCGATGTTTACCAGCTCAAGACAAGGCTAAAGTATTCATAATTTTTGAAATTTATGTGAAAGTTTTAAATAGATGGAAAAAGCGAATGTGCAATAGCATTCATTAAATCAGAAAATATTTACTGGATATAAAAAAAAGTTTATTATAGCACAGTGCATGAAAAGAAATACTAAGTACTGGACACTGGAAAAGAGTTAGTGACAATCATTAAAGATTTTTTGAAAATCCATTTCCAGAAAAATACATAATAATATTCAAATCTTAAGGTAGTTATAATCTTGGTAAACCTTGCCATGGTTAACACCCTTTGTTTTATAATATATCACACAATTATTTCTCCTAATACATTTTGATCTTTTTTTCCTGTTCTTTTCTTTTCATTTCTAAGTTCTGCCACATGGCTGTTGAAGATTGTCTTTCTCTGTGTGTAGAAGATTGTCTTTCTCTGTGTGTAGAGTCATGCATTTCATCTCTCTCTGTCTCTATTGCATTATATGTCTGATCTCAGCAAACAAACAAAAAGGCACATGCACACACACATGCACACATGCTAGCACAGTCATCTGTACATAGCTAGTTATTTCGGGTGTTCAGAATAATTTATTGAAAATATTTTCAAATGACAATTTTCATTTTAAAATCAGTTTCTCAGCCATATACTTCAAGTGGGTTAATGTAGCTGCCGCCTACATGCATTAATATTGGAGTTGATTAATAATAGCAGAGGTCAGGATGCACACCCATATAAATGCCAGTTCATAACTTTATTTTCAAAGCAAAATGAAACTGGAAGAAACGATTAGTGATATGCATATATATTAATGTAGGTTAAAACATCGAAAAAACAAAAACATTGATATATAAACATCAGTGCCTACATGTGAAAAAACAGAGACTGAAAAAAATAATGAACACAAAGCAATTAAAATCCAAAAACAAATCAAATCCTTTTCCATTTACTATCCCTAACACTAATGATCACTTCAGAACAAATGTAAATAGTGATAATATTAGGGAAATTGTTTTTATAAATTAATATGTAGGGTTATGGCAGGGACAGAGTTAGGAGTAGCACACATGAATAAGTTAGACAGACGGCTATATCATCCCATCTCATCTTAATCATGTCTGTGGACCTTAACCTGCCCTTGTTCTTAACCCTAACACCACAACTTAATTTGTCAAAAACATTGTCCCTATAAGTATCACTACACATTATACTCAGGTGCTCACACACACACACACACACACACACACACACACACACACACACACACACACACACACACACACACACACACACACACACACACACACACACACACACACACACACACCATAAAACACTCACAACACTAAAGCTATCCTCTAAAATAACCCTTACTCTAACCTCAGCTTGCAAACACACACACACACACACACACACACACACACACACACACACACACACACACACACACACACACACACACACACACACACACACACATACACACATATTTCAAGTGCAGTTTGTATGAATTGATGAGTAACCACAAAGTCACCCCTGTATTAGCATTCTTGTCCCATATGGATAGAGAAAACATATAAATGTTCCAACATATCCTTGTTCATCCCATCCATAGGTTTTTCATATGCAAAGGGCAAGAGCTAAAAATTATCATGGAAATCTATGGCTAAGTTTCCTAAGATCCTCATCGATCGATAGCCTAGTAAGTATCTACGAGCCTATGCCATCAGAAGTCACTAAAGAAATTAACAGAAAAGTGATATCAGGTTTTGGCATCAGATCAGTTGGAATACTAAAAGTGATGCCAGACTTATCTGCCATGTTAGATCAACATTTTTAGTCAACTGTCTATTATCTCTTTGCACATTAGGAATTCTTTACAGCTTGACATATTTTCAGTTTGAGACATCATCATATCATGATAGATTAGTTTGGTTCTCCCTACAGAACTGAAAAAATATCTTTATTTTGTAGAACATACTCCTAGACAGACAAGGCATTCTGCACTTTTTGGTCCATTTCAGAAGTCTGAGAAGTTTTCATTGCTAAACCAGCTGAGTATAGCTTTTGCTCTTTGCAGTGTTTAAGAGCATTTTTATAATAAATTTGCTCAGGCATATTTTTATTGGGTTATTTTAATTTATAGTTAACTTCCCCTACCTTTCAATAGGCTCATAAAACATTTGGCTAGAAAGTTGTTTTCTGTGGTAAGTACCAAAACCAAATAATTGCTTCCTGGTGTAAATATTCTCACCTTTGCATGCTGTTTTAACTTCAATGTTTGGCTTCATAAGCATGATCCATATGTTATGAATTTTAGAGACATATTTGAGCAATCTTTTAAAAACAGTGGTTTTCAACTTCTGTGCATCCTTGTCATTATCCAAATACCTCAAGGATTTCACCAATAAAAGAGTCCAAAGGAGCTGAACTCTGTGGAAGACTTAATACATCTCTAAAGGTGTGTCCCAGTTTTTTTTCCATCTGTCCATGTTATTCTGCAACATAATATTTAAGGTTTTATTAAAGTGTTCCGACATGTATGTCTGACTATATTTGGATAGCAGAGAGAAATAATTTAAGCTAGTAAATTGTAAAAAGCAATAAAAAATATGAAGTCCTTGGATATAAAGGGTATTTCTTGATTGGCCAAGATAGCGTTGAGCATTCCTTTTAGTGAAAAGAAAGCCAAGGAAATTCATTAGTTATGGCTTTCAATGTCACTCAATGAAGGGATACATCCTCTGCGTAACACATTGTATCACTTGCTATTTTCATTGTTTTTCAATATTTCCCAGCAGGCAAGTAGAAACTCCACCATATCCATTGAAATACTCTGAAATGGTATACAGTTGGAGCAGAGATTCTATGAAATATTTGGACCACTTTTCTGGTGCCATTTTTTAGTATTATTGATAAAAATTACACAATCTGTCTATTCAGGCTTGTATTCAGTAAAAATGAATTTTCTCAACTCACAGGCGTCCATCCAAAACTTTGCTGTGGTCCAATTTTAATGCAGTCTACTTAAATGATTGCAATACCAGCAGTGTTCTAATAATATATTTTTTTTATCGTGTATATAGATCAGAGCATTAGCTGTCTCAAGGTAGGGGGAAGCAGGAGTTGAAGCTGATGAAGCATTTTCTCTATGTTTCTACATCATGAACATTATTTCTAGCCTCTCTAAGAGTGGGATCATGCTGTTGTGTTTTCTTAAAGTGGAGCTGGCTTACAATAGGATCTATCATGTCTTCTCTAAGCCTTGTGTCCTCTGCCTGGATATAGGGCGATGTGTCTCTTCTACAAAATCAGGTATGGAAGCATCAGAGACACACATTCTTCTCCCATCTTCAAGGTCTACTAGTGAAAAGGGTGAACCATCTTCTCTAATTTCTTCATCCTTTGTAAAACCTGACCTTCCTTTTGTTTTATTGTACCCGGGGACTATTCTCAGCATCCGATTCTGCAGTTCCTGTGAGGTGTTGCAAACTTCTACCAGTCACTGGATACAATTCTAAAAAGTATGGGAAAGTCTTATTGTACTGTTCGGGACTAAGATGTGAACTACTCTCATACACACACACATTATTATAATACTAGGCCTCGTGCATTTAGGAGTTATAATGCAGTTGTAGCGTACTTTCTTATAGAACCATGAATACATATAATCACTTTTTTTAAGCAACTAGGAAGAAGTCTTTATTTAGAGCCTAGAGCCTTCTTTTGGGCGTATTTGTATTTATTTATTTAGTTTGTCTTTTGTTCATTTTTATGGCTTCTGGGAACAATAGCGGCATGAACAGTCCCACCCTGTTCGAACCTACTCAGACACAACCTGATTTATTAAATCTTACAGCCTTGATTCAAGCCTTATCCCAACGAGTTGATGCTTTAGCCTTGCGGTTGGATACACAGCTTCCTACATTACTTCCGCATTCAGGCACTGCAACCAGCAATTCTTTTTCCATCCCGCCAGGACAACAACAACCAAGCAACATTCCTGTCTCAGTATCTAATGTTGCAGCAACCGGACGTTTTAATCTAACAGATGAAAACGTAGTGAGTGGAAACTCAGTAAATGAAGTTATTAACAACACTGGAGGTCCGAACAACAACAGCGGACCACACAACCAAATACCTGAGATTCGTGACAATATTGTAACGAACATAGACATGAGACCAAAAGGCATTGAGGGGTTTATTAGTACTCCACAATTCGAAGAATGGATTAAAGACTCAAGCAAACTCAGATTTAATCAGAACTTTAATGTGGGGCAACTGGCTGACAACGCTATTCAAACTCAGGTTGGTTTACCTTCTTTAACTGATCAATTGTAACTGTTAGATATAAAACTTGTAAAAATTAAAAACCTCCAACTTGAAACTGGTTACTTTCAGGAATGTATTAAGGAACGCATTGTTCCTAAAGGCTTAAGGCATCATTTGTACCCTTCAGGCCTTATAGCCGGTTCTTTATTCCATCTTGAACTGAATGCCTTATTTGATGAACAGGGGTTTGCGTTAATGGAATTGATGCACAAACATTACGCCATTCAGATAGCAAATTTATCTAAGGAAGTTGCCGAAATAAACTCTGCTATCACTTCCCATGTTGACTTCCTTAGATATAAGTATGAATATGAGAGAAGCTTTGTTAGCATTGACCAGTTAATGGATAGACTTCGAGCTAACAAGGCCAAGAAAATGAACAGAGATCAAATAGCGTACAATAATGGTTTAGCGTACCATAAACCTTCTTTGGCTCAAGTTGGTACAGCAACTTTACGCAGTAGTGATAACGGTCTTAATGCAACAGATAATGACTCTAATTCCAATGTTTCCGACACCGCTATGACAGCTATAAATCAAAGCCCTAGACTCGAACAAGGTCAAGGTAGATGGTCAGACCGGCTTCGTGTTAACAATAAGAACACCTATAACCATCAAACTGACAACTCGACTAACAGTAACCAAGTCAATAAACTGAATCCTCACAATGACAACCGTTCTGGTGCAATACCAAAAAAACCTAATTATGGTCATCAACAACAACAACAACAACAACAAAAACAAGCAGCGTACGAACAACAGACCCAGGAGATAACATCTGACTGGCAACAACATGTTGCCATTGTGAAAAACAAAACAGGCAATTTTAACATCTTCAGTTATTCTTGCATTGAGACTGATCCAGTATTAGTCGAACTCCTGTCAAAGGGGAACACTTTTGTTCTTAGCCAACAGATGGACATAGTTCAAACAATTAAAGACTTAAAGTTTTTTGTGAGAAAATTTAACTTGAATGTTTTGTTTGGCAGCTCTGATTATACAACTCACCCTTTTAGAGTTGCCAGCGAGTATAACCCTCCTTTACACCCAGTATTGAACTTGTTTGAAACTGTTACCGAGTTGGATTTGAGATACTTAGTGAATAACATAATAAATTGTTCCATAATAACATGCAAGCTACAAATATTACTCGAGATGAAGTTATTTCACTAAATATTTTTAAGTCACTTAATGTAAGAGCAATAAAACCCGATAAGGGCGGGGGTTTAGCTATCTTTGATCTATCTGACTATATAGATAGAGTACAGAGTATTTTAAATAGTAAGACTTACGACAAGGTAACTATCAATGAAGTCAATGTTGCTTATAATCGAATTAAAGGCTACATTAGTGATTTATTTATAGAGGGGTTTATAGACGTCAACTTGTATAATTACATGACTATAGTCTGGCCAAAAATTCCTGTCATGTTTGCAGTACCTAAAATTCACAAGAATATATCTAATCCACCATTTAGACCACTAATTGATGGCCGTAATTCGATCACATATTCTTGTGCAAAAGTGGTTGACCATATATTAAAAAAGTATCTGTTAACTGAGCCACAAGTTTGTAAAGACTCGTGGGTATTTTTGAAAAACATAAATGATATTCCCTATGACAACAACACCCAATTTGTTACAATTGATGTAGTAGACCTTTATATGTCAATTCCACATCTTGAAGGTATTGAATGGGTCAATTTATTCCTTATTAGTAAAGGAGCTTCCAGCCAAGAAATTTATTTAGTGACGACCCTTCTGGACATCATTCTTACCAATAATTATTTTTCTTTTTACAATGAATTATTTTTACAGAAATGCGGTGTAGCAATGGGCTCCCCTTGCGGAGCAAGTTTTGCTAACACCGTTATGGTGTATTGGGAAAAGCATTATGTGTTTGAAAATACTGAATGGATATCTAACATTATGTACTATACACGCTTCCTTGACAATATATTCATACTGTTTCGAGGCAGTTCTGAGTTAGTAACCAATTTCTTAGACTACCTTAACAGTACTACTAATTTCTTTAAATTTACATTCAACTTTCAGGAAGTAAGTATCAACTATTGAGATGTCAACTTAGAAAAGGACATCGTAAACAAAAGATACATTTCGAAAATCTTTAGGAAAAGTATGTACTGCAATTCTTTTTTGCATTTTACAAGTTCACACCCCTTACCACAAAAATGGGCTATAATTAAGGGCCAGATGATTAGAGCTGCACAGATGGTTTCACTTTATAGTGACTTTCTTGTAGAGTGTAACTTACTAGAGAATATGTTTCAACAAAAGGGCTACCCATTGGACTTAATTAAAACATTATTTAGTGAAGTCCAACTTAAAAGAGAGAATGGAGTAATCACCCTGATCTTAAGTGGAAGTCTAAGTGGAAGTCAACTTCCGGACGAAACAAACTTTTCTAATTTTAGCCCTTCCACTGAAAATTCAATTGATATAGAAAATGTAATTGTAGCGGATCGTGTTGAGATAGTAAACAACAGTAGAGCTACGGAGTTTGAATGCAATTTCATTACCACATTCAACTCCGATAGCACCATCATAAGACACATATTGTATAAAAATTGGGAACTATTCAGACAAGTTAAAAATCTTTTAAGTAAACTTAGTTGTATGCCTAAAATCATATTTAGGAGAGGGAAGAATTTAAAAAGTATTCTTCAATTACATAAATCAAAAGATTTTGATAGAAAAGTGGGTATGTTTACTTGTGGCTGTTGTAGTATGTGTAAACACATCACAACAGGTATGAAATTCATTATCAATGATAAACAATATCAAATAAAATATAAGTTGAATTGTAATTCTAAGTCGGTTGTATATGCAGCTACTTGTTCACTATGTAAGGCATTCTACATAGGTAAAACGGAGCGCCATTTACGGGACAGGATTTACGAGCATACTTATGCATTGGCTACTTGAAAAGTAGAAAATGCATTAGCAAAACATAGCATGCTATATGAAGGTCATACTTTTAAATTTAGGGCTATAGATTAAATACAGTATGACATCAGAGGAGGCCCTTTAAACTTGTTCTTAGAAGAACATGAATTGTCATGGCAAATAAGAACTAATGCCTTTGTTGAACCCGGTTTAAATGAACATTGCAATACAGCCTGCCTTCTCAAACTCAAAAACCTGAATAGATAAGGTTTATAATAATCTATCTGGTAAATATCATTTACATTGACAATTTTGTACTGTTATTGGTTGGTGCCTAAAATACTAGCATATGTCTGTTTAATTAAATTCTTATTTATTACTAGTTTTCAAATAATGTATGTATGACTTGTTTAGTAAATATAAATATAAATAGTATGTTTTACTTTGTTAGAACAACATTAGGCGGTTGGGAAAGGAATAGTTTAAGTATTATATGTGTTTTTTTATTTTGGTACTATTTTGTGTTGCATTGATACAATGTTTTAGGTGGATCATGTGACTTGAACTGTTATAAAACTGTGTTTTTTTATTTGTAAAGTATCTGAAGAAGTTGCCTCACCATAGGCGACAAAAAGCGCTTCATAATAAATGGCTTTTATTTATCTTGTTAGCCTGAGTCTTCAACTAGAGCCATCTTTTGGGCGTAAGAAGTCTTTATTTGTTTGAGTTACTATACTCCTGAATGAAGTTGGACCTGCAAAGCCTTACCCTCCACTGATACATTACATTTTTTGCACTGTTACAATCACAAAAGCAGATACTGTGACCTAAATATAAATATATTGGTTATCCCTGCACATGAAGCTACATACCTTATAGAGCACTGAGTCAGATAAGGTCAGAAAGATTTTGCTGTACATCTAAACTGATATCTCAAGTGGTTTACTATCACAATGCCGACGTGCACTTGCACGGCTATGAAGTATTCAAACAACATATGTTCGAATACTTCATAGTTCAGCAGGTGATGTGAGCGAATGTTACCATTGCGAATGGACTGTGCATTCGCAATTCTAACATCCGCTCATGTGAGGGGATCGCGGTACAGTGCAGTTAGGGAAATACATCCCTTTCCTCACTGTAGTGCGATCTCAGAGTTGGAATATTAAGTTGGGGGGGTGGGGGGTGCAGCCCCCACGGGGGGGGTGCAGGGGGGCTTGCCACCCTGCATAACTGTGTATTTAGGCTAGTTAGGTAGGTAGTTACGGGACGGGTGGGAGTGCTGTGTATTGCCGAAAATGTCGCGAGCGACATTTTCGACAATACAACTGTTCTGACATTAGGAAAATTTGGAAACGTTCATTTCCGATGTATAAATTCGAAAATGCAGACACGTTTTGTTCTGATTTTCGAATTTATGATAGTAAACCTCTCAAGTCTATACTGAAACCCATGTTTTTGTTTATGAGTTCTTTAGTATTGTTTATACCTATATTTTGTTCCACAGTTTTACTCCAATGTACAATATCAACTTTTTTGTAGTGCTCATTGTGCTGGATTTTGGTTGAATAGTGGGTGATAGCTCACTGGTCTTCGCATACTGTTCAGCCAAGACAGTACGTTACTTTACTATTAGGATTTCCTTGGTGAATGAACCACTCTTCAGGTTGTGAGGAGTAAAGACCAAGTTAAGTAGTCAGCTGCAACTGATCTGATGATTCATGAGGCTGTGTATTCTCATCTAGCTGAAACTACTTACATGCAAAAGCAATGAGATTAAACACGTATGATCTTGCAGGTTTTTCAGGCATATACAAGTTGCAAAATCTTTGTGCCAAGAAAGATAATGCAACAGTGATGAATACCAGGATCTCCTTCTTTCGCCACTTATAACCAATTGCATCAGCTGGTTCAAAGTCAAAGCAGGCATTTTTGCCTTCCTGCTTAGGGGATGGCATTGATGCTCGTCTGTTCATCAAAACAGGCAGCCTTCACATTCGTCTGACCTCTCAGATGTGACAAGGAATGCCACCATGCCCTTAATGGGGCTTAGTTTCTGTAAAAAAAAAAAAAAAGGAATGCTATGGTCTGATTTCATCTGATTAGGGCAAAACAGTCCTGCGGTGTGACAACAATTCTGTAGAGTCTGCTAGATTTCTTGATTGCTGTCTACATTACTCTTGTTTTGCAGGCATATTCTACAGAAAATATGCTTTAGGTTTACATTTAGAATAAGAATTTTATTTCCCTCTGCAAACTTTTACATACTCAACTTGCACTAACTGATAAGGCCTGAACAAATTCCATAAATTCTTGAAAGTTCACAGCCGTTACATTTCTGGTCATAAGAAAAGCTTTTATGACAGAAAATGCCTCATCCCTCTCTACCGTATGTAGAAAGGTTTATTTCTATGACATTCACAAAATTCATATCAAACAAGAATTCAAAAAAGTTAATCCAGGTATTTCTTGAAATATGCTCAGCAAGAAAGGAATCCAATGCAGTGGCAGCTTCTCCTGCATGGATAAAATAAATAAATAAATACATTAACTTAGATTGTTTAACTCAACCTGCAAAACACTGTATTGACTGATATAATTTAGTCCATATGCTAAACACAGAAAATAGTTGCCTTGGTTAATTTCAGTAATATAGAATAAGCAATTTCACATACAGACACTGAAAACAGTTTATTTTTTACAAAAGCATATGAAGGAGGGGCAAAATGAGCATCTACCCCAAGCACTAATGCGTAGGGTGGTGAAAAATCACCAAAATGCTATGTACATAATTGTAGTTTTTTTTTATTTTTCTCTTAAAATTCCTTGCTGCAATCCTCAATACACTCCATCCTCTTGGCTGTCTATAAACAAGCATACACTCATTATTATCTGCTGGGCTTGTTGAGTTAACTAAAATCCATGGTCATGGGACATCATCGCTGTCTCTTTTGCAAGTGATTTTTGCCTTACTTATGATACTGTCATGAAAGTAGTTCTAGTTGGGGAGAGGATGACATAAAGGTGTCTCTGAACCTCACTGACAGTAATAAATGTACAGGTACAGGTGGGTTTATGACCAGAGTACTGATTAATAGTGCGGTAAAATGATGGCTGCCATTTAATCCAAGAAACTGATATCGAAGGATATATATGCACAGTGCAATGGGTTTATGATCATTTTGCTTGATGTAATGTGGTGAGATGACATTGATCCTCCTTCCAAAAACAACTGGCACAAAAAGATGCATCCATATGACATTAAAGGCTCATGACTAGATCAACTAGTGATTATGTGATGGGATAATAGAGATGCTACACCCCAACATTCTGACATTGAAGGTGTGTATATATGTATGTGTGCTATAATGGGTTAGTGATTAGGGTGTTGAGTAATGGAGGTGATAGAATGGTATCTTTCCATCCTAAGACAGTATACATACAGAGGAATATACACATGAATGTTATGAGTTCAGGATCAAAGCACTGAGTGATAGGATGATGAGGCAGATGTGTCTATACATCCCCCACATGATAAATAAGATTTATATGCACCCTTAATAAAGCATTTGAGATGTGTGTATAATGCTGGTGGTTTTTTTTTTGAGTATTTCAATGTTTGTTAGATTTTACCTGTTAAATGGCTTTTTAAAATGGTGGTAGTTTGCTGGATTTTCATGTGTATGAGGGAGTAGGGATCAGTGTCTGAATTTGTGGACTAGATGGCCAGCAGAATCTTTGCACTGTGTATGGAAGAGATTTGATGCTGAAGTAGCTTACAATCTGATTGAACAGTTTTCTTTGATATTTTATATTTAAATTGATGTATATGATTATTATGACATGTCCTTGTATTTTTATCCTGTGTGCAGTTCACTGCCACCATACATTTGATCTCGATTTGCCCCTCATTTTAATAAGTAATTTAGTTTGCATGGTGCAAGGCACAGATGTACCCTCCTCCCTTAGGATTTTTTCTGAAATACCATGGCATGATTTTTTTTCTCTCTGTGATGGAATTCCTTGACTGGATCACAGATGAAGGCTCTCACTGAAACATCATTTTTTAGTATGCAAACTAAAGTAAATCTATGCCCCCACTTGATTATAATGGTCTTGTAGTCTATACTGGAGGACAAATCCAATAGACTGCAATCATAAAAAAAGTACACAATAAAAGGCAAAAACATTGCAAAAAAGGTGCAATACCAACATGCAGTACTAGAATTCTATGAACAATCCTTTAAGTACTAACATAGAGCTTCCCAGTCACATCAATACTTCAGTAAGAGAATATATTAACCAAATATATGAAAAACCCAAAACCCAAAATACACTATATTAGCACATACAAAAATTCAAAACTGAGTAAAGCATAAAACTCATAAAAGTAACAAGAAAAAAACTAAAACATTAATAAAAAAACAAATTCAAAAAAATTCAGTATTTGACTACACATAACATCCAAGACTACTTCAATCAATGCTAGCATCTGTAGAATAAACAACAATCAAACTGGAAATCTATGCACAACCATAAAAGATCACCATCAAAGCAACACCTTAGAAAAGATTATCTACTAATGTATAAAAAAAATCTACAATTCATGGCAAAATAAAATGATAAAAATATCAAAAAAGAATTCATATACAAATCAGGAAACATATCCATAATGCAGAATTGGAAAAGTACTAAACAATATAAGGAAAAAAGAAAGAAAGTATTAACAAACAAACATGCAAATGAACGTGGGAAGAGAAAAACCACAGCTAGCAATGGGTTCTTGTTTAAATTCTGGGGTCACATTGGTGTTGCTGAAAATGCTGAGAGTGAAAATGCAACAAGTGAATATACACTAACATGAATATTTAGAATAAAGTAGAACATGATTTTGCTACACTAACTAGGACAATCAATGCACTATGACACAAACCAGTGATGAACAGGTTTGCATAAGTGTCAATATTGGGCAGACAAGCATGGGCCAGGGCTGCAAGTTATGGGGACCACAGGATTACATGCAAGGGACGGGGACTGGCACACAAGTAAAGGGAAGCAATGACTGAGAATAGGGTGAAGTGAGAACAGAAAGAACGGTTAGACATCAACATAACAGATGGTGAGTAGTGTGATAAAGCAGCATGTAACACACAATTAAGCAGGGGAGAAGACTAGTGCATTAGAGTTACTCCACTGAAGGAAACAGACAAGGAATGTAAGATAAAACACTGCACAATGATGATATTATGCAGACAATACAATGGACACTTCTCAACCTTTTTCTGGTGCAGGACCCTATAGGAGCCATTGATACTCACACCACAGGAACCTTGATCACACCACAGTTATATAATACTTCCATATTTATGACTCGTATAGTAAAACGTAATAAAACATAGAAAAATTCTGTCATACCACCTGTTATCAATGCATTATTATATAATACTAAGATAAAAGAGGGTACACTAGTGATGCAGTACATTAACAATGGGAAAAAGTAATACACTCTACAATTACTTCACTGAATAGAGCAGAAAAACAAAGTTAAATTAAGATTATGAGAGCTAAAATTAAATTACAGGAAGGTAGTGTGAACTGACTATGAAAGAAAAAAAATAGAAGGAAATTAAGAAAAAAGGCAATATGGTACACAGTGTCTGTGATGAAAAGATGTAGAAGGAGCCCATTATCTTCAGCAGTGGATCAAAAATTCACATTTGGGCTATGAAGCATACAGGAAAGAAGGTAAGATAGCTGAGAATAAGATGTTGCCATTTTATAAGTGAAATTATAAAGAGTACAAATAAATTATTTGTGTCAAAGTAAAACTGCACAGCAAAGAAGATGAAGGGGCATAGTGGCTAAAGTACTGAGTAATGTGCTAGCTAAGAAAAAAAAGTTGTGAGCAGATGATTAAAGCCAGAGTACACTGATTAGCATGTGATCAAATCTGCAGGGAATACAATCAATTGCTAACAAAAAAGAAGGAACGGTTGAGGAAACTCCTGAAAGAGTTTATTACAGAATGAAACTTAAAAGGTAAATAGGTCTAGTAATGATTTACATAAAAAGGTTAGCATGTTTAGTATGCTTATAATCTCTCAGTGACCTGTTCTTTGTTGCATTGTATATTGGATAATTCTATAAACAGGAAAATTTTCAGCAGTGTTATCAATAGTGAGAGAGACATTTGCAGTAAGAAATCATAGGCTCCTGCACCTCATTTTTTGTTAAAAGCTTGAGAATAAACATACAGAGTAAGCTAGCTGCTAGAATAAATGAGGCTTGTACAACATACAAGACTACAAAGTGTTATAACATTTATAATGGCTTGGCCCTGTATAAAACCAACAATGCCAAAAACATAGTTGAGTATTCCAAGGAATAACAATTGTCTCTGATTAGTAATCTGCTTGCAATCTTTGTAAGCTGAAATGTGTTTATAAATTTAAAGTGAAGGAAAACGCAGCTGGCATTTAGTATGAAATTTATTATACGAAACTAATCACATAGCTGACAACAGTTATCGTACAATGCAAATAAATACAAATAAAGACTACTATAATGCAGTGCAAAACACAGAATGTTGTTAGCATCTGTTTAGGATAAACAGAACCACATAAAACAGCAATTAAAAAAAACAGAACTGAAAACATTTTGTGATTAATACCTATAATTTTAACATTTGGAAACAGAAAAAGTCTGTATACGATAGAACAACGTTGTGCTTAAACTTAGCTTGAGGGTTTTACAAGGGTGAAACTATTCTTCAAACTGCTAGAAAATGTTCAGAGTTCTTAACCTGCTACATTCAAATAAGTTGATAGGCAGGAGCCTAGATTCAAAGCACCCAGATGTGAATGTACATGAGGGTAAACAACATGGTGGCATGATTCAAGGGTTAAAATTTTAGTGGCCAACCACTACATCCATCAAGTTTGTACACCATGACTTCAGGATAAACAGGATGATAGGAGTAGCAGCTGCATTAGCAGAACAGTATGTGTTAGAAGACTCTTGTAAACATTGTCCACAAAGGGGTGTGTCATTGCGCTCTGCATCACAGAAGGTTCCTACTATGCCTAACATACTATCACATAGTAAGATGTAATTGAATGCTATCACATGGCTAGAGACACCATGTTGGAACTTGTAGACATATGTCATTCTCACATGGAATCACATTGCATGCATGGAACAGCAATCCCAGTGGACTCTAAGGTATTATAAGTATCACTAACAAACATTAGCATGGGGATCTTTCAATGACCATCAGGTGGCATAGTGAGCATATCTGCCTCACACATACTGCACGGGTTACTTGATGTTATGCTGAATCATGTGGATGAGCATGTGTGGTTCTGAGAACCACACAACAGGTCCTGATGGAAATGCTACATATTTGTAAATCAAACTGCATGAAGGATGCTCACTCTAGGGATCTTAACTTAGCCTCTGCCATGAACAGATCATGCTGGGGACTGCTACTTCTCTGGAATAAGCTTCCATTTCATGTGAAACAGAGCCCCTCCCTGACCCTCTTAAAATGCAACATAGATCAATGGATGAGTGACTGCAAATTCACACTTGGGGTGGCACCCATGTCTCTCCTGGACAGAGGAGTTCATTATAAACTACTATAGACCTTTACCTCTGTGAACTTCACTTACCTAACCACTGACAACTGGGGCAACTCTGGATAAATATGGCTAGAATTATAAGGACTCTAGGGTTGTTAGTCTAGTAACCTTCTATGAACCTAGGGAAACACCACAGTATGGGCATTCTAGGAAATAGCCCATCTCTCTGAAAATCTAGGGTCCAGAGATTGCACCTATATTGTGTTCAAGTCTCCATCTAATTTACATGGACAACAGGACATCAACCACAAGGGTTTCCACAGCATCTATTACCAGGTAATGTATAACATACAGGGTATAATGTTCCATGGGCCTATGCACCATCTAGACAGTTCCTACAATTCGCATATCTGGCATAAATCAGAACTATATAAGTGATTTGTGCAGGATGATTTGTCACAGGGACATCTTATTGATGATGCCAGGTATGACCTGGAGCCATGACACGTGAAACTGATACACAACCCATAGAGCATGGCTTAAATTTAATACAACACTGGAGCAAACCCCCCAAAAAAGCTAAAAGACTCTTAGAGTTATCTAGTAAAGCTTCCTACCTTTCAGTGATGTGTAACCTTACCCCAGCAGACATCCAATACTTTTTTAAAAAAGTAGGCTAATGTAGTTATTTACTGGATAGATCCATTACAACCCACCTTCATCTGGTAGTTATGCATCAACTTCCCCCTCCACCAACAAGAACAACAAAGGGTTAGTACAGCTGTCTAGTCACTCTCTCCAATTGCCACTGGCTTATGTACCCAAACAACTGCAGATGTAGAACGTTCCATCCCTTTGAAGATTACAGAAATATCTCAATTGTTCCAATTACTATTCTTGAAGTTAAGAATCTTAATGGTGGTAGCTATTTTTATCATTCAGTTTTGAGACATATGGAGCATCAGTTATGCTAATGGGACAATTTTGCCTGTGAAACACACATCTGCATTCCAACCATATCTATACAATGATGCCCGTTGCTGTATGTTCATATGCAGGGAAGATAGCAAAGTGGTCTGCACATGAGCGGGAAGGATTGTGACCTTTATATGACAACAAGATTCTTAATTTGCCTAAATATCTGTAGAGACATAGTGGCACAACCATAGACACCAACATTATTTGTACAGGGTTAATATCATTAGTCCAGCACGACTTGTCCCTAACCCCAACGTGAAACTACATTGTGGCAATCTGCTCTATTGTGCTTCCCTGCTGCCATTTAATGCATGTCATGTCACACCTACAAGATGCACCTACTGCTATTATGATCTGAATAGTAAGATGTTAACTCTCTGTGGTTACTAAAGATGTAAACTGTCTGTGACACTTTGGGTCTTTGTGATTCTTGATCTAAGAAGTTGGGAGGGTGTGAGTACTGCAATAGTATGCACTATGCAGGTTTGATCGCAGTGAGCTATAATACATTTCTAGGGCATCATTTATCTATTCATGCATTTGTATGACCTCTAGCAGACACCTCAGATACACACGTGTGTGTGTGTGTGTGTGTGTGTGTGTGTGTGTGTGTGTGTGTGTGTGTGTGTGTGTGTGTGTGTGTGTGTGTGTGTGTGTGTGTGTGTGTGTGTGTGTGTGTGTGTGTGTGTGTGTGTGTGTGTGTGTGTGTATGTGTGTTTGCACTTACACAGAGGGCATAGCTCTCATCTCTCCTGATCTGATTTTGCCTGATATTTTTGGTCAGATCCTCCCTCTATTATGGTATCTCACACCTTAATTTAGTGTCAGTTCCCTCATCTGTTCAATGTCCAGTCTTACCATTTTGGTCTTTAGTTGTCTTTTCTATTTGCCTGCCTGCCACTGCTGACACCCCTATAACCTCTTTTCTGCCCACACTTTCACCTTGTTCCCCTTGTTGCTTGTTCCTCAACTCTTCTTGAAATTATAAAAAAGGATACCTATCAACCCCCAAAATTGCCTTTTCCCCCATTCCACTATCCCTTTCCCTTACCCTTCTCTCTGGTTGTTCTTGGCCCTTTCTGGCTCTACTATAGACATATTTCCTTCCCATCTGCAAAATAAAAATTGCATGGATGTGTAGTATAGCCATTAGCTGGGTTATCAGCTGAAACCATCACAGTACGTCATTGATCATGCGAATGTTCATTGTAGTCCATGCTAGTGAATTAACACAATCAATAGACCACCTGCAGACCTGTGATGCTTCTCACCAGCAAATTGCCTACTTATTCTGATCTCATCTAGCAATATTACAGCTAATGCATAGTTAAGTAATGCAAGGCCACAATGCATTACTTTGGCTGTGCTACTCAAGCATGACTCATAGGTCCAAACTTACACATAAGCCATTTAGGGTGCAGTTCTTTTAGAGATGCTGTTCCTCATTTATTTATTGTTTGTTTGTTTGTTTATTTTATTTTATAAAATAATTTCTTTGTTGTAATAACAACTAAATGAATACATTCCTTGAATGTTCCAAGGTACCAGAGTTAAAAAAAACATCCTTGGCTCAGTGGGCACCAGGGGGTGGGGTGCTGACACTGACCATACAATTTAAGAATTCAAGTCACATTACACATGAATGTTGTGGGGTCCCTGCATTTCAGGTAGAACAGAGCAGAAACCCAACAACATTCAACTGTAAGTGAGATGGGCAGAAAAAAGATAAAATTTCAACTGGTGTTGCAGCAAATGATCAACCAGAAATTTAGACAGCACAGCATTTATCTTCTTTGAAGGCTCATAACAAAAGAAATAAATTGAGGCATGTAGTGGGAGTAAAAGGTCCCGAATCCTGGGCAAATTTTAAATTTATTTATTTATTTATTTGCATTTGTTAACCGGGTTGGTCCAGCTGGGTAAGAATTACCCTTTTTCAGTGGAGACCCGAGGGGGAAAGCCCCAAACAGACATACAAATACATATGAACAGAGACAAATTAACAATATTACAGAGGAAAACAATATTATGGGTACAATGGATAAGAAAAACGAACAATGAAAGTTTGAGAATATGAGTAAGGTAGGCCAGAGGCATGCATGCAAAATATTTATGAAAAGGTGTTCTGAGCAAGATCTCTGAATTAAGTTAAAGTAGGCAAAGAAATGATGATTTAGGTGTGGAGTTAGTAGTGTGGGAGTTTTAGGTGGGAGCATGTGAAGGACATTCCCATTTGGAGGAGAGATGGGAGAGAAGCATGGATTTGAAATTGTTGTGGTTATTACACTATTTGAAAAAAAAATAATAGAACTATAAGTTTTGTACAGCAACATGCATGTTCTGATCAAAAGCATATGAAAATCTAATGTTGACCAATACTGAATGTGATGAAAGGAGGTACTACCAGTAGAGATAGCTGGAATTTTGTAAATAATTATATGTCATTTGTGAATATAAAACTGATTTATATAAGATGCATTTGTAAAGTGCTTGTGTTTGAAATGTATCCACAGTACATCTTACTGGAAAGAACAGAAATGTACATGCACTATTGTAACTGTTTAAATGTATATGTTTTAACAGAGTAAACTAGAGGGTTAACCTAAGTCCATCAAACTGTAGAAAAATATCTGAAATTAAATCACTTTATAGGCTAGGCCATAAAGATGCTATCTCACACATTTCAAGACAGCCAGAGACACAAAGTCTATACTAGAAAGCTGTCTGTATTGTTTTTAGAGTGAACTAATTACTGGTCTGGAAGTGAGGAGGGATGCGATTGTTTTATGACTTCCAGCACCTGCCAAAAATTTGAGCAAAAGCCCTTGTGTGTGTATTTTTCAGATAGGCACTAAGACCTGCCAGCTTAGAACAATGGAGGTTTTGCATGGGAACTAGAAGTCAGATGGCCAGAAGCGATGTCAGTCTCCAAGCTATATCAGAAGTAATATTTTAGATATTATTTTAGAAGTCTCTTAATAAGACAGAGCATTTTGTATTCTGTCTTGGGCCTAACGACAAGAAGAACCATTCACCACTTCATCTGCCTGGCTCTATTAAGTAAGTTATTAAGGAATAGTGATTCTTTTAGATTCAGTCAGGAATAAGGAGAAGCTTAGTTTAGATATGGGTTTTCTTTATTTTTGTGAGTGTGTCCATCAATGTTATTTTAAATATTTCCTGTGTTTTGTTCTCTGATGTCACTGTGAATATATACTTAGCATTTTCCTGTTCTTTTATTATTTATTATTAAATATGTTTAAACCTTTCATTGTAGCTGATCTTTGTAGAGATATGGTGACACTGTATGGGCCACTCCTAATAGCCTTGCTCTTGATCAAACTACCATTTGCATTAATATTCATTTCACTCAGTATATTGGGTACTCTTGGAAGAAACTTAAGGTAGCTGGCAGGAGTGTCTGGTGGCAGTCATGACTACCTTATAGACTGGGCAGAAGGGGTCATAGCTAGTAAACCTATGCCAGCCTCTCCCAGGTGTGTGTGTGTGTGTGTGTGTGTGTGTGTGTGTGTGTGTGTGTGTGTGTGTGTGTGTGTGTGTGTGTGTGTGTGTGTAAATCAAGTCACAAAGAGAGTGTGTGCCTGCTACTTGGGCAGGGACACAAATCACTGGTTGGACAGGGAGGGTGCTGGCCTTGGCTTGGTCACACAGCTGAGATCTCATCTCTATAGCTGTGCCAGTGGAGAGTCTTATCGGGGATCTGGAGAAAGAGGAAGAGTCCAGCCCTGGACTGACCTTTGTCTCTGTGTGCTCTTAAGGGAAATTGCACTTGATGCAGAGAGCCGCATCTGGAATTACTGTGTGTACCTGTTATCCTCCTAGTGAACATCCCCCACAGCTGCCAGTGGTGAGGACTGAGGCTCCTTGATTACTGGCCCAGAGGTGGAGGCTTATCACATACTGGTTGGCAGTGGTGAGATATCCACATCACATATCGGGATTCAGTGGTGTGGATATTGAACTCTTGTAGCTTGTAAACAGTGGTCATTACAAAAAAAAGGTTGTTGTACTGTCAAACAGCCACATTTAGAGTTTCATATCACAATAGTTTTATTTATTTATTTTTTTGCTAGTTTAGTTGGTCAGGGAAAGGACACAAGGATGTCAGCTGGGGATTATGAAAATCTGTCAAGAGCCCATTGGCTGAGATGTGCTAAACCAGAGGACTGGTACATGCTAACCGGACTAAATGGGAAATGATTGCAGCCTTAATCACAGGTGCACTGCAGACTAGCAACCAGGAAGACAGCCAGAATGGTGTTGAGGATGTACAGCCCTCAGATGATGGACAGTTCAACTTTTCCTCAGAGGACTTGAAAATCCACCTGGAGTTAATGAGACTACTGGAGGTCAAATGATTGGAACTAGAAGCAGCAGAGAGACAACAGTGTTTGGAGGCTGAAGAAAAGGAGAAAGAGATGGAATTAGAATCAGCAGAAAGACTGAGACATTAGAAAGCCAAAGAAAACCAAAGAAAATGAGAGGCAAAGGCAATATGAAAAGGAAATGCTGACTCTTTTCCAGGGTCATGAAGGTAACGGGGGAGGGAGTAACCATACCCCAGAAACAAAAAAGGTCAGTGAACATCTTCCTCAGTACCAAAAAGGTGATAATTCTGATAGCTTTATTCATATGTTTGTAAGGGTACGTAAACAGTATCATTTTGACCAAGGGCTCTGGGTATAGTTTCTGAACCCCCTTACTCTATGGTAAAGTTGTAACTGGTGTTTCTAAATTGTCTGATAGTGACTGCTTGAATTATAATACAGTTAAGAATTATTTATTGGAACGCTTTGTTAGCACCCGAAGCTTATAGAAAAAAGTTTTGTCAGCATAGATGCAAAGCAGATGATTATATTGCGGAGTTAAGCAGTTATTTTCATAGGTGGGTGAGTGGGTGTCAGGTCACCACATTTGAAGGGCTGGCAGAGCTTTTGGTGAGAGAATCCTTGGATGTCCGCTGAAAATGGGTCCCTGGCTCAGTTGGACTAACCTGGTTACCAACTAAATAAATAAAATAAATAAAAACAAGCCCTTAGCACTTTGCCTGAGGACATGCGAATTTGGTTGGCAGATAGGGAATACAACACTGTAGATGAGTTGGGGGCCTATACCTAGCAAGCAGGGCATCCCTGCACAGAAAAGGGATACCCAGTGCTGCACAGGGGTATAAGGAAACCCATGCTGGGTAGCCTAAACCACCCCAACAGTGTAACAGTGGAAGCCACTCGTTCATGTACACAGCCAGGATCAAGGGTTAAATGTTTTAAATGCAACCAGTGGGGCCATGTAGCATATAGATGTTCATGGAGGCAAGGTGGGGAACAAAAGATAGGGGAGCCAGCAAGTGGGAATAACAGAATGCCAATGGTAAGTTGTCAACAAGGGTACCAAACTACCACAGAGGTTACATCCTATCTTAGTAGAAGGGAGATGGGACTCTGCTAAAAGAGACACAGCCTCTGACCTAACCATTGTGAAGCCTGTAATGGTTAAATAGGAGCACTAGTTACTTGGGTAGTCTACTCCAGTCAGTGCTTTAGGAGAGACCCTATTCCAAATACCTTTGGCTATGGCTCACCTTGAGTGGGAGGGTGGAAAAGGAAGCAAGCAAGTAGATGTGTTTGAGGATATTCCTGCAGAGGTCTACTTCACAAGATCAAAGACCCATACAATCAACTTTCATAAGAACGAGACCACGTAAGCGAAACTCCAGATAACCAAAACTTACAACTATAAAACCCAGAACATCGAACTCTTTAAGTGAGCAGACATCCGATTGTTACTTAAAGGCACAGTTGTACAATGAAACACTGCCTACAGCAAATATCTATCACCAGTTTGAATTGGAGATCACTATACAGTGAGAATCAGGAAATGTACCCTTTTCTCACTGTAGTGTGACCTCAGAGTTGGTATATATAATTTAGGTGTGGTGTGGGGGGTGCAGTGGGAGGCTTGCACCCTGCAAAACTGATGATAGTTATTTGCTGTAGGCAGTGTTTCAGTGTAGATTTCATTTCATTTCATTTCAGTTTTCATTGTATAAATGTTAGAATCATAAGAAACAAAACCGATGAACTACATGCCTGGATTATCAAACATAAGCCTTATATTCTTGTAACTGAAACTTGCCTTAAACCCAGCAAAAATGATTCTGAAATTATATCTCACAACTATAATATCATCCGTAATGACCATATAAAGTGGAAAGGTGGTGGTATTATTTTAATATTTCCCAAGTGCCACCTTTCTCATTACAACAAACAAATAACAAAATTCCGTTTCACAGAGCTTCTTATTTTCCTGAAATTAAATAATTATAAACAAATATGTATTACTGTTCTTTACATCCTTCCTGATAACAATTCACCTACACTGGAAGGAAGATATCCTAAATTGGATAGCTATACAAAGTTCGCAAGAAATAGTACAAGGTGATGTGAATGTAAACTGGATGGACGTAAACTCTAATTCCCCTACATCTCATGTGTACTTAATTGGTTTCACAAAACTAATTAATGGCCTCACATATTTAAGCAAGACATCAAATTCCCTTTTAGACTGTATCCTAGTATCAGACCCTAGCAAATATACCACCTCAGGTACAATATCTGACTGCCTCAGTGATTATTTCCCAATCTATGCTAACAGCCATCAAACATATCGATTTGAACAGTATGTTTATAAAATGGTATGCAAACCTTCTAAGTTTAACCCTGAAATTTTCATTACTAAGCTATCATCTATTAACTGGAACTTCCTAAGACTCCTCCCCATAGAAGATGCTCTAAATGAATTCAATGCAACTTTCCGGACTATCCTAAATAGCCTTGCACCTCCTAGAAGGAGAAGACTAAAAACAATAATGCAATTTGGAGATCCAAAAAGAGAGCTAATTGAGAAAAGCATGGAAAGAATGGCAAAAATATAAAGCACTACAATATCATGAAAACATCAGAATGCTTTGCAATCATAGTAAAAAGCAAATTGATAACAACAGAAAACTATACTATAATAACTTTCTGAATAATAGTAAACACAACCCTAAAAAATTCTGGACAGCCATTAAAGACATCTTATTTCCTGGACGTAAATTAAACCCCAACCCCTCTCCCAATAACTCATCATGCAAAACCAAAATATATTTCAGCTCTTATTCCATAGATAGGATAACATTCTCTAATCAAGGATTCCCCATATTTAATCCTAACCCTGACCAGCAGACATTTATTTATTTATTTTTATTTTACATTTGTTAACTGGGAAAGTAAGACTGGATACAGGTCCATTTTTAGTGGAGGTCCGGGGAGAAAAGCTCCAAGTGTACAAAAACAAGTGTAAATACAGTGAAATTATAAGAGTGAGTTATCACAAAACTGAGATTTGTTTAACGATATGTACACACAGGTACATGTTTTTCTCACATAAACACAGCAAAGGTTGGAAGCAAGTAGCTGAGAAAAAATAGTTAAAGATTTCATCTGTAAAAGGAAAACACATATATTAAAGGTGGTTATCATACATGGTGTAGTGTTAACTTTGTTAATTATGTCTGTTGAGTTTCCTCCATTGTGCAGAGTGACAATGTGGACTTTTTCTAGACAGCAAGAATGTGGTATTCTTGACCTGACCTATTTATAATTATTAGGCAATGTTATCAGTTGTTATTTTAACATATTTGCGTATGTATCACCATAGCCACTTTCACTTTCAAATTGTGCCTACGTCCTATAAAAAACTACTCTTAAACAAACTCAAACCATGGTCTACTTCAGCTGATGACCTTCCAAGCAAATATGTTAAAATAGCTGATAGCATTGCCTAACCTGTCTCAATTATTATAAATAGGTCAGGTCAAGAATTTCACATTCTTGCTGTCTGGAAAAAGTCCACATTGTCACTCTGGACAATGGAGGAAACTCAGCAGACATAACTAACATTAGACATATAGAAATGTTATCCCTTTCTACAAAATATTTGAAAAATGTACTCAAAACAAATGCTACACCATTTTCTGAGGAAGAATTCCTATCTCCCACACAACATGGCTTCCGTCCTTTCTAAAGTGCTAATACTACACTTCTAACCTATATAGATGCTGTCAATAAAGTCAGAGATCATGATAAACTTGACTCCTCCCTATTTCTAGACTTGTATAAAACCTTCAACACAGTTTGTCACCTCAAACTTCAAATGTCCTCATTAGGTCACTCTCAGCCAACTCTTCTATGGTTCAGCAGCTACCTATCCAAAAGGTATGAGTCAGTAAAATGGCACTCTACACTCTCTCCATAAATCAAAGTCACCATGTGTGTGCCACAAGACTCTATCCTTGGCCCCCTCATCTTTAACATTCTCACCGACACCCTTCATGCATCGACACAGCAGGCTTCCCTGATACTCCAGACAGATGACTCTACACTCATTTGCATATCAAACAAGATGGCACACCTCCAAAACATTTCTTAGGAAGCTTTAACAGCAACTGAAGCATGGCTTTGTAACTTGATACTCATGCTCAACCCTAAAAAAATAATAATTTTTTTTCCAACTTCCTTTCCCATCAAAAAACAAAAATTAAAGTCCCCTCTCTTAATAATACAAGCAGTAGTCACTTTTCACAGAAAATTATTAGAATGATAGTGGATAATAATCTTAAATTTGTACTTTATGTACATAATTGCATAAGAAAAGCTAATCAAAACTAAGAATGCTTTATAAAGCCAAAAATGTATTCACCAATGCAACTAAGGCTACACTTGCCACTACTTACCACACGTCTTTATGGTGCCCCCATCCTTACTAACCTGCAGGCTTCACAAAAATCAAAACTTGAAAAATGTTATAGCAAAGTTTTTAAATTGCAGCAAATGCCCCTTTCAGAATCCACCACTTTTCTACCACTAAGAAGCCAAAATTGTTTAGAACTACTCCATCAACTATCATACTCAGCTTCTTGCCACCTATAAAATTATCCAGAATCCATCTGCATGTCCAGCACTAAACAACATTGAACACAACTGTGTTCCAAGTTGGTCATGATGATCCAATGACCAAAAACTCCTGTCTGTCCACAAACCTATCAGATCTGCTGGGCATTGTCTGTACTCCTACCATGTTGCTAAGGCCTGGAACTCCTTATCTCTGTCCTTCAGGTCAGTAACCCTCCCTCTTGTCCTTTAAAACCATTCTGCAAACCTTCCTAGCCAAAAGCTGGCTTTTTTCTTGCTCATCACAAGGATAAACTTCATCCCTAAATGTGAACAAATATTTATACCTTACATCTCCTTACTCTCTCTTCTTCACTCACTTCTTTACTTCTATCAATTTCTCTCCCCTGACTTTCTCTCTAAATATGCTATAATCCTGTTTTGCTCTCACTTTGTATTGCAATTCCTGTTTGGATTTTATTAACTTGCCTTTAATTTCTATAAAAACTGTCTAAAATTTCTCTATATAGTAAAGCATTGTCATATAACTTGTATATATTCTTAACCAACATGTTTATATTATGTCTACTTTGGTATAATTATTTAAATTGTATTTATTTTCTGTATTACTTTCAAACACTGTAAAATTACTTGTCTTAAAATGTTTTGTAATACTTTGTAGCATTTTTCCCCAGGCCTCCAGTGAAAATGCGCTCCTACACAGTCAGATTTTCCTGGTAATCAAATGTCAATAAATAAAAAATAAATGGTAGACAACAGCACATGGTTACTTGATGGCCACTGCACGATATACATGCTCCTGAACTGCAGTACTACTGGCAGCATGCTATCATCCTTAAATTATTGCTCTGTGCCTTCCATATTGTAAATCAACATGGTATGTGGTGCGTAATACACACAATAGTAATGTTCCTGGTAACAAATACAGTAGTACACTGTACTGCCATAATGTGTACTTTACAGCACACAGGCTAAGAATGACATGACAATGCTATGCCTATAAAACCTGACTTTGAAGGTCAGAACATTTGCATCACATAACTAGAATGTCTGGATAATTTTGAGAAATTGACACTTCCCTGGGGAAAGTAGACTACATTTAAAAACATGTGCCCAGCAATATGGTCACCTTCTGAAGATTCATTATGTAGTCAGTTGTTACGAAAATTAACTCTCCTTTGCCAATCTTAGGAATTTTTCCTTTTGCTGTCATTACAAACTCTTAAACATCTACATGTGCAGGGTCCTACTAATAGACTAACCTATGTAAATCTTGGACACCATTTTATTAAGCAAGCAATAATGCCCTCCAGAGTGTGTGTTAATGTGTAATTAAAAGGAAGGGCATTAATTAAGCAATAACCCATGCCTGGGTGTGAGTAATGCTGGATTTATACCACGGTTGGTGTGGTTTGATCACGAGGGCAAAGCCCGAGTGGCCAAACAAAGACAACAGTGGGTAAATCCAGCATTACCCACACCCAGAAGTGGGTCATTGCTATTATACAATGATATTATTTAAAAACACTTACTTTTCTTAAATAATGGCATTATATAATGCCTCCTTGCTGCGCTTTCACAGCTGTCCAGTATTCTGCAGCAGTTCTGATGTACTGGTTACGCAGTACATCAGAACTGTGTGTGGAAGCAATGGAGAAAGGAAGATCTCCGTTGCTTTTAAAAATGTCTCTCGCTATGTTAAAAGAGTTTAACATAACGAGATAGCTTTAAAAAAAGCAACAGAGATTTTCCTTTCTCCGTTGCTTTTTTTAAAGCTGTCTTGGTATGTTAAATGAGTTTAACATAGTGAGACAGTTTTAAAAAAAAGCAATGGAGAAAATAAGATCTCCGTTGCTTTTTTTTAAGATATCTCGTTATGTTAAGCTCGTTTAACATAGGGAGATAACAGCAACAGAGCTCTTCCGTTCTCCGTTGATGTCCAACAAAAAAAAAAAGACTTATACTAATGGAAGAAGTCAGGGTGACCGGACCTTTTTCCATTAGCATAAGTCTGATTTACAACGTTCACGCTGACCAATCAGTCTGCACATTTTGGAATATTAATGGGGGATTGTTGTATAATTACACATTAACACACACCCTGGAAGGCATTATTATGCCTAGAGAATGGGCTCTCTGTAAAATTATTGTGTTTTACTTCTATAATATTTTATTACTATTTTTTTTTTACTATATTTTTGATGTAAAATAGTTCTTCTGCTTAATGTTTTGAACTTGCTGGGGTATATGTTAATGGTTTTGCAGGAAACATTTTACATCCAAAGAATAAATAAAACCACAACAGGCACCCAAAGAGGCAGAAGGTAATAATAAAACACGAGCCTGTAGGTGTAAGCAGCAGCAGGTTTAATCACATAAACGCCACACAACACAAAGCATTTTCATCCATCTGACCTCCTCAGATGTAGAATGAAGGCTGTGCCTGCTTATATACCCCTCCCAATCTAATTAGTAATTAAAACAATTGTTTAATTGACACCAATAAAATCCTGTAACTAAAATATTCGTGACAACCTACCAACTTGCCACAAATAGAGATGAAAGTAGATAAAAACATGCACATTTTTTAAAAGAACTTTAAAATAAATATATAAATACTAAAACCATCACAATGTGTTGGACAGATAAATAAACTTGAATCAAAAGCCAACAAAAGGAACTTGCAAAACAATATATATATATTTATTTTATAGTTTTGCAGCTCTCATTTTTAAAATAGGGGCAATGGATATGTATTCATTCAGCCCTGGGAATCTATTGGCTTCCAATAACAACTGCCAAAATATTTCTCTCACCTCTATCCTATTTTCCCACCCCCCCCCCCCTCACATCACATTGCACCTTCTCTACAACAAAGAAGCCCCATTTTGCTTGGGGACATGTCAGTGTATGTTTAAACAAGGCATTTTTAATATCTTCGACTCTAATAGCATATAAATGCTCATAAATCCTCCTTTTGAGTTTACGAGTAGTTTTTCAAATGTAAAATGCACCACAGGTTTTACATAGGGCTAAATAAATCAAGCCTTCACTATTACAGTTGGAAAAACTACTACTCTGAATCTGATGGCGTCTTGGCAGGATGCATACAGAATCCTAAGTATATATGGGCATTGGGCACATGCCCCACATTTGTAGGTTCCCAATTTCTTACATGAAACAATAGAACCATTATGCTCCAGCAAATCCTTGAGGTTCTTGCCTTTTTTATATGTAAATCCTAGGTTGTTGGTAAACAAAACGTCCAACTCTGAATAACACCTAAACCTGCTCCAGTGTTGAGTAATAATGTTTTTAACCCTAGAGGTATTCTGATTATAAAACATCACATAGTTACCCCCAAGGTTTCTTGATTTCATCCCTGGTAACATCACCCCTGGTTGTTGTGTGGTACCCTGCACATTTGTTGGTACTATCACACTTGTATCTCCTGTTCCCAAATAGGGGCAAACCTATCCTTTCTCCCATTCTTTACTTCCTCCAAAACCTCATCAATTAAATAGTTAGGATACTTCCTAAATATAAACATTTCTTTGACTCTCTGACTTTCGTCTTCGAAGTCTGAGTCCAAAGAGGTCATCCTACAACTACGGACAAATTGTCCCTTGATAATACTTCTCTTCTGTTTAAATGGATGGGAACTAGTGAAATATAGGTACGAGTTAGAAAAGGTTTCCTTTCTATATACATTAGATGTAAACTGCTGCCCTAGGACATCTTTTTTAATAGCGATGTCCAGAAAGTTCATATAGTCATGTGTAATATGGGAAGTAAATTTCAAAAAATTAGTGGTATGATTTAGATAGTCAATGAAGTCTGTTAACTTTTCCATACTACCTTTCCAAAAAATGCAAATATCATCCAGGTAACGTTTGTAATATACCCAATAGTGTGCATATTCAGACTGGAACACAAACTTCTCTTCCCAAACCATGAGCACAATGTTGGCATAAGTAGGGGCACAACTTGCCCCCATGGCCACTCCCTGGATCTGTTTAAACAACTCACCCTTAAAAAATATAAAGTTGTGTTTCAATACCAAATCCATCAACTCTGTATAAACCAGAAAAGTATTGTGGTCAAGTTTTCCATGTTGGTGAATGGCATCCTGGAACTATTCTGACCCTGTAGAATGTGGAATCACATTAAATAAATCCTGAATATCAAGGCTTACAAATATTAAGGAATCTGAATACATGTTACTATTAATACTTCTCAGAAATTCCCAGGAGTCCTTAAGTATACCATTGGCCCTAACCCAAATATCCTTTAATTTTATATCCAAAAATTTGGCCAACGGATGGGTTTTAGAGCCATTGGCTGCCACAATGGGTCTCAGGGGTGTATCCTCCACACTTTTATGCACCTTGGGTATCCCGAAAATAGCAGGGATATGGGGTCTGTCCACAGTGAGATACTTAAAAGTGTCCTGGTTTATAAAATTGTCATTCAGCATGTCCTGTAAAACCAAATCAATCTTACGGTATGCTAAGTTAATCTCATTCTTGGATACCCTAACATACCTGTTGGTATCATTAAGCATATCCATCATCTTACTGGAATACAAAATACTGTCCATGAAGACCACCCCTCCACCTTTGTCGGGTTGCATCACACTCAGGTATCTATTTTCTTGAATGGATTTGAGAAGTACCTTTTCTTCTCTAGTCATGTTAAATTTACCATGCCATCCACCCCTATAAACATTCCTGATTTCTTCTTCGACCTCCCTTTCAAAATTTTTTAGCTGGGGGTGTATAGGGGGATTATAGGTACTAGGTCTTCTAATACCACTATTAGTACCACCATCCTGTTGCCCCTGAAACATAATATCTAAATTCTTTTTCCGTAGAAAAATCCTCAAGTCTATTAAGCTGTCCACTAAATTACCCCCTGTAGAGGGGATGAATTTAAAACCTTTTGAAAATAAAAAGAAAATGTTTCCTGTCAATCTCCTCACTGCTGTAATTGTAAATTTTAAAGTCATGTAGGGTGTGACATGGTCCATCCACAGTAATATTCTCTGTACTCCATTGGTCCAACATGTTGGCTAGTCCCACTTCCTGGCTACCACTCTTATTTATCTCGTGCCGTTTGGGGGACCCCTGTAAAAATACCACACAGGGGATTTATGCCTTAACCTATCTGATCTCCTAAGTTCAGGGAATTCAGTATTGTTTGAATCCTGATGTTCCCCCATCCCTGAATCATTGTAGATCACTCTATGGTCCATAGAGTCCCAGGCATTGTGTCCCCCTGGTGGAAAAGAAGAGGAATAAGTACTGTGTTGTGGTCCAGATTTATCAAAAAAATTATTTTTTTGACCAAATTTGTCATTCTTAGGGTACGGGGTATGCTTTTTTCTGTCTGTAATCCCTCAAATCCCTATCTATTTTGCCACACTTCCTTTGAAAAATAACATGACATTTTTCTTCCACCTGTTGCTTAATAATAAAATATTTTCTCTTCTCATTTTCAACGGAAAACATAAGATCATTGGTCACTACTTCATTAATGTATTCTATCTCCTGATATACTTGTCCCATAATCCTTTCATTTTCTTTAATCAGGGCTTTCATGACTTCAAAACCACTACGGTCAAAAATACTCAACAATTCTTCGTGAAAGGGGGAGCCTTCCACTACATTGTTCAGAAGCTTATAAAAACGCAATCCTTTGGGTACTATACCCCTTTTAATACAGTCATGCAAGTAACAATTGTCAATACCCAGAGTTTTATGTTTGTAAATTAAATCAGTGAGTTTTTTAATATTGGCTCTATAAGACACTTCACTGTCTTTCTCAACATCCCAGTCATTAAATATAAAGTTATTATCAGTACCTTGGTGACTGGAAAAAGACTTGTAACTAACAAGCCATGAAGCCAAAGAGGAAGAGTCCGTCCACTCGTGCACTCCATTGTCACCATTAACCATACTATCAGTCATTTCTACAGGAGCATGTCCCTAAACACCACGTTCCCCTAAAAGGGAGGACTGTCCATTCGGACCTTGGTTCTGGGAATTCAATGCCAAATGATTGTAACAAAATTTAGTTGCAGCTCCCTTCTGTAATGTAGTCTCACCTCTAGTGCCCCTCGACGGCAAACCGGAAGAAGTTGCAGTTACTTCCTCTACAGGCACATCAGCCTGTCTGCGATCCAAATCCGCTTCCTGATTGCATGCAGGAGTGGAAATGCAATCCTTCCTGTGGTTAGGCCTCATAGGGTTGATATCAAAAGAATTGTCTTTCCCTCGCTGAGAGTTACCAGACATAAGCGAAATCAATTGGGTAAGCTGCCCCTCCACACGAGACAGGCACGAATCCAGGTCAGTACCTTGAACTGCTTCCCCATCCTGGAAGCTAGCCTCTGCCTCAGATACCTCCATGTAACAAGTAATCCAAAACTCCAAGGAAAGGGTGCCACAGAACCAGGAACCAATAAAACCACAACAGGCACCCAAAGAGGCAGAAGGTAATAATAAAACACGAGCCTGTAGGTGTAAGCAGCAGCAGGTTTAATCACATAAACGCCACACAATACAAAGCATTTTCGTCCACCAGACTTCCTCAGATGTAAAATGAAAGAATGAAGGCTGTGCCTGCTTATATACCCCTCCCAATCTAATTAGTAATTAAAACAATTGTTTAATTGACACCAATAAAATCCTGTAACTAAAATATTCGTGACAACCTACCAACTTGCCACAAATAGAGATGAAAGTAGATAAAAACATGCACATTTTTAAAAGAACTTTAAAATAAATATATAAATACTAAAACCATCACAATGTGTTGGACAGATAAATAAACTTGAATCAAAAACCAACAAAAGGAACTTGCAAAACAATATATATACTTATTTTATAGTTTTGCAGCTCTCATTTTTAAAATAGGGGCAATGGATATGTATTCATTCAGCCCTGGGAATCTATTGGCTTCCAATAACAACTGCCAAAATATTTCTCTCACCTCTATCCTATTTTCCCACGGGCCCCCCCTCACATGGACGAAAGCACTTTGTATTGTGTGGCGTTTATGTGATTAAATCTGCTGCTGCTTAAACCTACAGG
>NC_056745.1:796901752-797044252 GCF_019279795.1 Protopterus annectens
ATGTGTTATAAGTCAATGCAAGGCTGTTGTGAATATTACTTTTGCTGTCTGATACAGATTACCAAGTATGGGTAGTTTAAGCCATTATCATTACGTATGTAAATTAGAAAGCATACTGACATATCATAACATGATAGTTTTAGGAGAGCTAAACAATCCTGGTATTTCCTGGGATAGTTACACTGGTAACTGCAAATAATTTTGTCAACAGAATCCCATGGATTATCTATGCCTTGCATGGCGTGCAAGATCAGTGCAGGAACTCTAGCAGGCAATATGTCTGCCATGCGATCCAGGAACAGCCTGCAGGGGCATACATGAGCACTCCTGCACTAGTCCTGCATGGACTAAGCAACTGTATGCAAATCATCCCATTTGCAGGAGAAATCCATGCAAATTAGGTGAATTTTTGATCCAGGAAGCTTGCAACCGGCTGTGCAGGACTAGTGCAATCTGTAGAAATGTACTCGGTTAGTAACCGAGTACATTTCTGCAAAATCCAAAACGGAGCTGTGACAGCTCCAAATAAAGGCTGCATATCATCTAGGAAGCATGCCAATGGCTAAGTATAAGGCCACTGTCATTGCAAACAGCCAAAAAAATAAAAAAACTCTACTTTTATTTTTTTAGCCGATCTCGGCTGTTTAAGCATAGGGCAGTGGCACGCAAATGGGATCGGGGGGAAAATAACAAAATAAACCTAAATTAAGAATTCTAACTAAAATCACTATTCTGCCATGCAAGTCAATGGCAGGCAGAAGACAACATGGCCAGTGAGTAGTGGTTGCTAAGGGGGAGGATTAGTGTGAGACATGTAACTATGAATTAGCAGGCAATCCTATGCAAATAAGGGGAATGATAATGAATCCCGGTTTTCCCCAGCATGCTAGTCAAGTCCCAACAGTGTAAGAGTAGGAGTAGCTTGGTGCAAGTCTAGGAGTTAGGTGACATCATGGGATGTGTGTCAGGCATACTGTAAGGGGATTGGAGCCCTGTGGCTTGGGTTTGCTCCTAGCTTAGCACAGCTAAGCTGGGGGGGGGGGGGTGTCTGAATCTGCCTAAAACTCTTTACATTTCCTAAGCAAGCGTGCGCGCCGCGCACTATGTTGTAAAGAAAAAAAAAGTTAAACTAGGAAATAGCAACACTGTGTAAATTGGAGCTCTCTGTTTGCACAGCGAGCCCCCAGGCTTAAACAGGAAGGCAGTGGGAATGGAAAACAGCAGTAGGAAGGTAATCAAGGAGAACTAGCATAGCTGGCAGGTGAAATGTATCAGAATCAGCAAATTACACAGGCAGCAGACAAGCCTAGCCCAGAACACTACTATAAACTATGCAAACATCTTCCCCTCCGGATTTACCCACACTCTACGCCACCAGTGTAAACAAGCGGGGAACATTTAACACACACAACAGCAAAATTTTAGGGGCTGCAATAGCTATCATACAACAACTTGTGGAAAAGGCTGAGGGTGGTGAGGATGTGAATGCTGTCAATCAACCCACAGTGAGGAGGCAGAGAAGAGTGTACAGACCCAGGGTAACCTACCAGGGGCTATATGAGCTGGAGATAGTGGAGTGCTATAGGGTGGACAGGGACCTCTTACAGCAAATTTTTGAGCTGTGCCAGCCACACCTCACACACAGAACTAACAAAGGAGTACCCATCCCAGTGGATACCATGGTATGTGTAGCCCTAAGAATACAAGCTACAGGTACCTTCCAAAGGCCAACTGGGGATATGATGGGGATCTCACAGGCATCAACATCCAGTGTACTCCACCAGTTTCTGGATGTCATGTCAGCACATGTCAGTGAGTATGTATATTTCCCCAACACCCGTGAGGCATTGGCCAGCAATATGCAACTGTTCCACCAAATAGCAGAATACCCTGAGGTAGTGGTTGCTATAGGCTACACGCACATACACATCAAAGCACCACCCAGTGAGTGGGGTAGGGTCTACATCAACTGCAAAGGCTTCCCTTCCATCAACTGCCAGGTCATGTGCGATGCCCAGGGCATAATAATGAATGTGTGTGACACACATAGACAGACTACAGCAGGTCAAGCAGTGGGACATCAGTTCTGAAAGGTAGGAAGTCAGAAACTAATGCATAGATAAATAAAAGCTATGATCTGTAGCACACTGTTATGCCTCTAGCATGATAGGTAAGAATACAGAATGAAATGGAGTACCTGATATACATGTACAGTCATAGCAAATGTGTACAAGTGTCAGGTGTGCCCCGCATCCTGTGTAATAATGTAATAACAGTCAGGTGTGCCCCTCCAAATCCTGTGTGGAAATGTAGAAATAGTCAGGTGTGCCCTCACATCCTATGTAGAAATGTAGTAACAGTCAATGTCAAATGATGGACAGATACCCTACAGAAACAGTATGCTACCTGTAGGTTTACACCACAAAGGTCAGCACTGCAGTACAAACTACCTGGACTCAATCCACACAGTCAGTACAGATGGGCATACTGAGCATGCTCACACACTTAGAGGAATGAAGGCAATGTCAGTCAATAACATGCTGAAAGGTCATACTGGGCATGCTCACACACATAAACACATGAAGGGCATGTCTGCAAACACCAATGGACCAGACATATCTGGCAGTCACAGATGTTAGTGCAGACACTCCTCAGTATGCACCACACATGCTTTCACACAAAGTGGATAGGAATACAGACATATATCTAAGGACAACACACTATAATAAGCCAAAGGTAGAAGTACATAGATGTGTGGAAGAGGGTGACTGTGACAAGGAGCTATCCAGGCCTGTCCCTCCCAGCACACAGCCAAAGGGCCACAATCACATGAGGCTCAGATATCACTCACTGTAGATACTAGTCACCGGTATCCATCAGCAGTGCAGACTATGTAGTGCACGTGCTAGCAGTGCAACATGACTGTACAAGGAAGTAGTCATCTAGCAGTGGTATACACATACCTGTGATATATATAACCCTGTGTGTGCATATGGTGTGTCAACCCCTAGATGAATGGGCTATGGCCCATGGCCACACACTGCCTCCCCATAGCCCTACTATGACAAGCCTGCTGAGGTCATCCACCGAGAGATACACCTTTGGGAGAGTTGTAGCACAGTAATGTCCATAGCACGTCCTATGACTGCGTGCTGCTGTAGTGTGATAAATTAGTTAGGTAGGAGTTCTAATTCATGACTTGGCAAGTGTGTGTTTGTGTGTGTGTGTGTGTGTGTGTGTGTGTGTGTGTGTGTGTGAGACTCTGTCTATGTAGTGAGCAATGCTTTTTAGGGTAGCTACATTCCCTACAATTCAAATGCTGTACTTTGGAAAGGCTGCTGATGTCATCCATCTAGAAATACACCTCTGGGAAGGTTGTAGCCCAGTAATCTCTGTAGCAGGTCCTATAACTGTGCACTGCTGTTGTGTGATAAATTAGCTAGGTAGGAGTTCTAATCCTAGACTTGGTGAGTGTGTCTGTGTGTGTGTGTTTGTCTGTGTAGAAAGCAATGCTTTTTAGGGTAGTCACACTCCTTACAATTCAAATGCTGTCCTTTGGCAAGGCTGATGATGTCATCCATTTAGAAATACAACTCTGGGAAGATTGTAGCCCAATAATCTCCATAGCGCATCCTATAACCGTGTACTGCTGTAGTGTGATAAATTAGTTAGATAGGAGTTTTAATCCCAGACTTGGCAAGTGTGTGCATGTCTGACTCTGTCTGTATAGAAAGAAATGCTTTTTAGGGTAGTCACACTCCCTACAGTTCAAACACTGTACCTTGGCAAGGCTGCTGCTGTCATCCACCTAGAAATACACCCTGGGAAGGTTGTAGCCCAATAATTTATGTAGTGTGTTCTCTAACTGTGCACTGTTGTAGTGTGATAGAATAGTTAGGTAGGAGTTCTTGTCCCAGACTTGGTAGTGTGTGTGTGTGTGAGTGTGTGTGTGTGTGTGTGTGTGTTTGTGTGTGTGTGTGTGTGTGTGTGTGTGTGTGTGTGTGTGTGTTCAAATGCCCTACTTTGGCAATCCTGCTGATGTCATTCACTGTGAAATACACCTTTGGAGAAGGGGCTCTCCAGTAATCTCTGTGGTGCGTCCCATAATAGCATCATGTTGTACTGTGATATAGACCTCTGGTAGGGCTTCTAACCCCAAACATGCCAGCTGTATATGTTTTTTGTGTGTGTCTATGTTTGTGTATGAAGCAATGCATTTTAGGCTAGTCAAACTCCCTACAATTCAAATGCCCTACATTGGTAATCTCCATGGTGCGTCCTATAAAGACGTAGTGCTATAGTGTTGTTGTTGTGGTTGTGTCTTTTGGCTTATCCCGGTTAGGGGTCACCACAGTGGAACTCTGGTCCACTAATGTTTGATAATGGATTTTTATGTGCCGAGTTACCAGCTCTAACGCACAACCTTCAACCAAGGCACGCCCATTCATGCATGCCTTCACACAGAAGATGCTCTAGCTGAGAATCGAATGGGACAACGTCTTGCTGTGAGGCGATAACGAGTGTAATATGCCTAATTAGGTAGGAGTTCTAATCCCAGACATGACAGAGGTGTGTTTGTGTGTCTGTGTTTGTCATTCGTATCTTGTGTGGTGGTAGTTGTGAGTGTGTAACAACTGGACTCAATGTGGAGCGGGTTTTGCTAACTTCTTATATGGTGGGCCAAGTATATATCACAATGCCCACTGTACAGGGATAACAGATGTGAAATAGCCAGATGCTGGTGTGCAAATCCATAACCCTAACTGTGACATCAATGCCTGCTAAACAATGTTAGCAACCCTTGTATTACCCAGGGTACACTCTCAAACTATGTCTCATACACACACACACACACACACACACACACACACACACACACACACACACACACACACACACACACACTTGCCTAGGCAACAACCACTATGTTGGTAGTACCCTGCATATTGCCCACTGATAGTAACCATGGTGTGATTGCAGTGGGCTACAGATGGCATGGCACCCTGTCCAGTCCTATAGGTATGTACATGCCGAAAGTGCACCTCCCTCATATTCCCCACTGGACACCTGCAACACCTGTGGCGCCATCAGATGTGCCCCACAAAGGACATAACATGCCTGAAACACAAGCCCTGTATGGACAGATGCCACTGACATCAGGGAATACTGGTATCATGCTAACAATGTAGGTGCATGGTCAACCTGCTGTCCATGAACAGTTCCCAACACATGAGGCCAGGACTGGCACATCGGATGATAATGAGCTGTGTACACAACATGGGCCAGACACCCCAGGTACAGTACCACATGCCACTGTACATGCATGTGGGAGGTGTGCACATCCCAGACACTGCCCATATCATGGATGAAGGAACACATACATGGCAAGCAATGCACATTAGCCACACACAATAGTCACCCAGGTGACTGGATGCTGAATAAAATACCCACCTGTGTGCGCATCTCCAGACACTACACCCCTGAGCCACGATGCAGACCATTGTCATGTGGTCTGATGCCAAGGTATACCCATCACCTAGCCATGTATAGCCATCTGGCACCATCAACCATGGCACACACATGAAGCAGTGCACATATGCATGTCAGTACTGGCACCCGTGTATGTGTGTGGTGTATGATGTGTATGACTACATGCACACTCACTACAACATCCACTGGCATACTGAAACATGCTGTCTGATGTCAGACACCTCCACATACCCTTTGCACATATAACCTCCGTATGACCCTGCGGTGCATGTGATACCTGCACAGTACTGTGTTGTGGCAATCCCACTAGTGCTGAGTTGTATTCCTGGCCCTGCCAAGTGTGGCAATGTGTGTGCGTCCCTATGAGATTGTGGGTGTGTTGACGCTGACACCTGTTCATGTGGGTTGGCACGTGTACAACACCTACCACATAGCTACCATATCCCTGTTGCAGATGTCACTCACCATCACATATACATTCTGGGATCTCGCCAGCATGTAACCCATGTGGCGCATCCAATAACTGCATGGACATGTGATAGCACTACATAGTCACTGGGGGTTTGATTCCCTATGCTGGTAGGTGTGTGACACAAACATGCATAGGTTTTACTCTCCCACCACTCCCTAGCTTTTCTGTGCTTGTGTCTGCCTCTCTTACTCCCTCTCTGCTGGATGTGGAGACTTACACCTTCTTTGCTTGGGCAGCAGCATGTGTATTTTAAGTGATGCTCAGGATTAGCTGATGGTCTCTGCATGAATTGTAGCCCTCCTCTAGCTGATTGCATGTGGAACAGCTGTGGTAACATTCCCATAGCCAATTGCATGGAAGCACACACCAATATCTAGGAACATCATGATGGTGTTGGGCTTTTCATTCACTGTGAGCAGGAGCTCAACCTGTTGTCTGGCAAACAGCATCTCAGATGGATTGGGGTTTACCTCTAACAACATACTCTGTGGAAACAGGCCAACACACAGGCGGGAGATGTGCCTGACCTGACTACAGACTGTAAGTACTGCTGTACTGCATTTGGAGTAATGTTGGTTTAACAGGGTGTGTGTGGATATGGCTGTCCTTCATGTTTTAATAACTGTCATGTCAGTGCTATGTTTATGCGGAAACCCCATTTGTAAGGTCATCTGCAGACTGGGCAGTGTGTGGTGCCTTTTGTTTCATGTGTTACCCACAGAGCACCTATCTGTGAACTGCAGAAGGTAGTGTGAGGATTGCAGTCTGTAGATGGTGACAGCCGTGAGAGTTACTGACTTCATATCCCTCATAGGACATATGGTGCAATAAACCCTGTTACAACAGTACATGTATGAGGTTAGCACAGCAACATGTCAATATTGGCCCTGTGTATGTGCCTCTAGCTGCAACACTGACAACCTTTGTACATATGTCATGCAGTAAGGGGTGCAGATGTACTGTACACCATAATTAGTGACATCATATCTGATAACAAGCCAGTGAGATATCAGACTGCTACACACAATATATAGTAGGTGTTATATTTGATGACATAACCTGGACATTCAGTGGTTGTGTTTACAGTACTGAGGTCTGTGTACTTATAGTGATTGTTGGCAGTGTGTGTATTGTTAATATGTACATTGGCCTATATACTGACTGTGGTAGATGTCATTGTTCTAGGTCCTGTTCTATCTGATGTTACATGCTGCTCCACTGTATGTTACCCTATCAGCTTACATGTTTGTAGGGCCATACACGCACATGCCCCATACCACAGACAGGCAGCAGACCACACTCTGTAGTGGCCCAGTATATGTAGGGTTAGGGTGTGGGTGACACAGAAGAGGCTGGTGTTGAACAGACCAGTCGATATACTGTAATAACACGCTAGCATGCCATATGTAGCTGTGGCTGTGTTCACATTGGTTGTGGTGATGCACTCACACACAGGTGTATGTTACTTTGTGCTGTGGCATGCCTGTAGAGCCTGCTATCTATGTGCCAGTACATGTACATTCCCCCATAGGAAATGTAGGCCAGTGTTGAGCCGGTCTGCCTGTAGCCTGCACAGTGCTTTGTTATATGCCTAGCAGCTTAGTGTGCTTACCGACTGAGATGTAATGTCCAGTTACTTGCCAGATGTACTCCTGCTGGGTCACCATAACAGTCATGTATGTCAGACAGAACAGTGGGATGATATATGTACATATACATATACAGATATCTATATAGACATACAGATATACATATCGACATACATAGATGGATATGTATATGTACATAGATAAACAAATACACATCCAGATATATACATATACAGAGCAAATATGTCTACACATATACAGATAGAGATGCATATGCACATATACGTATGGATATCTACATATATTTTGACAGTAGTGGGTATATCAGAATAGATATGTATGCACCTATAGTTATTGATATCTACATATATACCAACATAACTAGGCATATCTGTACACATAGGATGTGCATACATATATAACTATATATACACATATATCTATATATACATATACGTATATCTATGTATACATATATCTATATATATACATATATGTATATGGGAGCGCTACAGAATCCTGAAAGCCCAAAGTCCTGAAGATCATCAGGGGTGAGCTGTCTTAGGGTATATGGATGTACATTATCATATGATCCACCTTGGGTAAATGCAGGCCTACTGCCACCTGCCATACAGACTGTCCTGTTTTTCAGTGTGCTTGTGATGGTGTCAGTTATGGCTTGTTATGTGACAGTTACATCCCAGTGTGTCAACTGAGGTCTTTATCCCCTAGGGATTGTTTACAGAGTGTAGCTAGAGGCTAGTGAACTATACACCTGCATTACTTACTGTTGATTGTTTGGTATCCTGTGGCCCAGTCTGTCTTTACAATTGTACTACTTGATGGCCTTGGCCTGGACTGCAACATTTGTTAACTTTTCCAGACTCCTGCATTAGTATAACTGTTTCACAGTTGCATTACTCAGTTTATATAGATGTCCATGTCTAAATAGCGATATGACATGGCATATACAACTGTAATAGTACACAAATAAAGCTTTCCCATTTATGCACACCTGTGTGTGGTGTTATATCCTTTGATATCTCTGTGGGTATATTTTGCAGGCAATGAATGTCATTTGTATGGGTGGCTCATACAGTCTCCAGTTGATAAGGTGGTAACTGTGGGAATAGTGGCTGTTCCATATTGTGTGCACGTACTACATATGTAACTTACTGTATATATTTAGACGTAAAGGTGTAGACATACATATCTATAGATATAGGCATTTGCATGTATATATGTTCATATATATTTCTATATATGTATATTGTATCTGTTTAGATATTAATATATTTACACACACACATACATCTAAATGTTGGAATACATTCTCTGTACTGTTGACTGACTGGGCTGGATGATATGCCCAACAAACTAATCAAAACAACCCTCAAAAATTCTGGACTAGCATTAACCAACTACTCCAACCAGGTCAATCCACCACACCTAACCCTCAAGACACTGACCATACTAACCCCATAAATACAGCCAATACATTCAATACCTTCTTTACAAATACTATCCAAACACTGGCTAGTCAGCTAACACCTAATAGCTTCACAATACCCACCTATAACTCTACCTCACCCCCTGCTTTTCATTTACAACCTGTCCCAACTACATACATCCAAACCCTCATACAAAAACTAAAACCATGCTCTCCCTCTGCAGATCAACTACCTGCCGATTTCTACATCTATCAGCCAAATCCATAGCTTACTCTGTTTCCATTCTGATCAATAGGAAGATTACCGAAGGTCACATACCTAGCCTATGGAAAGTCTCTCATATTATCCCTCTCCACAAAGGCGGAAACTCTAATGAGCTCTCCAACTACCATCCTATTGCCCTTCTCTCCCCTCTAGCAAAGATCATGGAGAAATGTATCCATAGGCAATTACTTGACCACTTAACAAAAAATAACTTGCTTTCCAGCTGTCGACATGGTTTTAGACCTTCACACAGTACTACCACTGCCCTCCTTTCCTTTACAGATTATATTAACAAAAATCGTAACCTTAATAACCTATCCTCTGCACTATTCATTGACCTGTCTAAAGCATTCGACATGGTCAATCATCAGATTCTCCTCAACATACTAGAATCACTATCATTTGATGCACCTTCTATAAAATGGTTCCAGTCCTACCTAGATAAAAGACAACAGGCAGTTATTTGGCATAAGACTCTTTCTACCCGCTAACCAGTTTCACTGGGTGTCCCTCAAGGGTCTATACTCTGACCTCTCCTCTTCTCAATATTTATTAATGACCTTCTTCTAGCCATCCCCCAAGCCACATGCATACAATATGCTGATGTCTCGACACTTATATGCTCAGCCAAATCCACATCTGAACTTCTCTCTCTTACCCAGAAAGTATTTAACACAGTTGAACAATGGTTTACACAACGTTGTCTTCTTTTGAACCTCCAAAAAACTAAACACCTCCTCTTTAATCCAACCCACAAGTTCTCTCCACTTGATTTCTCAGTTATATCCACTAATGGCACCATCATATCACCTGACACATCTACCAAACTACTGGGAATCACCATTGATAACAACTTGAACTTTGACATCCATATCAACAATACAATAAAAACTGTCAACAAAAAACTTGGCTCCCTCTATAGAATTAAATCATACCTTTCTCCCACAGCTAGAACAACTATAGCCCATACTCACCTAATCTCTACCCTCCTTTATGCCTCACTTATTTTTACTAACCTTTCAAAAAATAACCTCAGCAAACTGGAAACGTCCTACAATAATATGCTAGATTTGCAACAGGTAACCCTTACAGAACCCACCACTGCTTAAATATAAAGCAGCTAGGATGGCTTGAACTACAAAACTTGATTAAATTCCATTAACTAACCATCGCCCATAAAACTCTGTATAAACCTTCCTGCACTCCTAGTCTATCTGCCCTCATCACTCCATACACAAATCTGAAATCACTGCGTTCTTCTCACAAAAATCTTTTATACATTTCTAAACCTAACAACAAAGCTGGCGAATCTCTCTTCTCCAATGCTGTTGGAAAACCTGGAATCTTCTCCCCAGTGACCTCTCCTCTCTTCCCTCTCTATCACTCTTCAAAAATAGACTAAAACTCTTCCTTAGAACACACTGGTTGTGCCCCTGTACTAAACCTGACTAGGCAACTATCTATCTAATTGAACTAAACTCTGCCTAGCCCTCACTACTCAGAAATTAGTACATATTTTATCCCTATGAATTCTATTTTCCTCCCAAACTTCACTATGCAGAAGCTCCCTTTACATTTCTTATTGAAAAATATACTTGTTTTTCTTCCTTTTACATTATGTATATACTCATCCTGTCTCCCCTCTAGACCTTAGTCTTTCTATTTATAAATGACCTATAACTGCATACTGTATAGTAGAAGCATTCTGGCACTACAAGATTTTTTGTTTATCCTCACAGAATAATATGTTTAACCTGCAATATTGTTTTTCTTTTTATATATAATTAATTCTGCTATTTAGTTATCTTTCCTGTTATTTTTTGTGTTTATGTACCTGAAATCTGCTAGTTTAATATGAATATTTTCATTTAGTCTTATTTTGTATATTGATTACTAAGCTTTTCATTTATCTGTATTGGAGCTTATCTCCTCGGGCCTCTACTGAAAATGGACATGTATCCAGTTAGACTAGCCCGGTCAACAAATGTAAAATAATAATAAATAAATAATATGCTTTTGAAAACATCAGGGTTATGTATATCTGATATGGCTTAGTGGTAAATCACTTTGTCTACGGTTTGCAGGGTCCTGGATTTGAGCCTTGCAGAGGCTATTAATTTTGTTGCTGGGCAGAACACGCGCCATTGGATACAGAGTGATTAAGGCACTTTAAAGCAGTTGGAAATGGGTTTGCTTGGAGGTAAGCACTGCTAACTTCCGGTTACAGTTTCTTATACTTAGTTAGCTTCTAATTAGACCTTGCTTACCCCCATGCAAACAGGCTAAAACCCTCTTACTGCTGCTTAAAAGTGCTTACTCCTGCTTACCACTGCACTAATTTCTTTAACAGAAAAGAAACAGGGGTTGAAGGAAAGTGGTGAACAAAGGTCCACAAAGAGGGAAAGACAGTAGGGAAAATAGCTAGGGATGTGCAGGAAGGGTGTGGGGAAGGTCCAAAGCTGCCCATTTCTTCTACATCAACAGCTGTGCATATACACTGAATTTGAAGGTAGATTTGGACACTCAAACCCCTGGGAGGGGGGTGAGGACAACAATAATAAGTTGTGATGCCAGTTAGACCAGATTACGTGTCCAGTGGGCATGTGTGCGAAATGGACAGGTATGTATGGGGTGAGATTTTTTTTGTGGGAACAGATTGCCCATTTTTTTTCAGGTGAGAGTGCGATGTTGGGTGGGGGTAGTAGGTGTATCTGGGGAGGTAGTTTGGGTAGGTTAACAGACAAGACAAACAGGATGCATACAGGGGTGGTATATGACACATGTGGGGGGCAAACACCTTGATGGGTAGGGGTGTTGGGATATTGGAAGCCCACAAGCCCCTAGTGGTAACAGTGGGACTAAAGTCCCACCCATGGGCAGTCACCACTTCACCTTCACAGCCCCGAAGGTGGCTGTGCTGGGGGCTGAGTCGCAGAGCCAGGCTGACTCTCTAATCGCGACACACAGCTCATGAGCTGGTGTAGAAGATCACCAAACTGCTCCCTGATCACTCTACGCACCACGACCCTGACCTGGTGATGGGTTCTGGGTTGGGCCCCAGACATGCTGGTGCCCAGTGCTATGGCCAGCTGAGGTGGGACAGGTGGGTCCGCTGGGACTGGCCTTCCCAAGCATGCTATAGTGTTTAGATTTCATCATCATTTGTGGGTTAGTAATAGTCAACACATTCCAGGGTTAGGTATAACAGCATGCATAGATATTCCCATTAACTCAGACACCAGATACGGAACAGTTGCATAGCCAGCAGTACACATGCATATATGGGACCACAGTGGAAATAACAACAGCAAGCAAGTACATTGATGGCACCATGCCACCAGTGTTGGAATAATTCAATATAGCACATGCATGTGAACCATCAAAATATTTATCAAACGATTGGACATTTTCACGACATAGGTGTCATTACATACTGGTTGGGGTGGGTATGTTGATTATTGTTGGAGATATGGTGGGGGGGAGAAAAAGATGTCAATTAGCAACTAGTATATTCCTGTAGTCCACATTACTTTCCTAGTCAGTGCTGTTATCTGTACCTTACAAGTCTTACTACACTTCCCTATAGCCTTTGTTTGGACAGTAATATGGCTGTCGTCATCATTACACATGAACCAGTTTTACCTGCAGTATACACCTCTTACCTGGTATACCTGTGGAGGAAATGTTTGTTAACACTAACTAACTGTTTGTACACATACTCCTGGATTCTGGGTTGTTGTTTTGCACATAGCTATCCAACTCTTTCTGCACAGACTCTGGCCATGTATTGACCACATGCTGATGTGCCGGGACATATCTAGAATATTGCCCTCTTCCACCTTTAGTGACCTGACACACACATATACATGCTTTCCTACACAGTTATATTATGTAGCACTGTGTGTGTGACCGGGATCAGTGATACGTTATTATTCAGAGAAACTGCAACACTCACAATTCCCTACAATACCAGAGTGAACAGTAACAGTACAGGTTATAATGGTCTGTATTTCTCAGCAAGGTGTTCGTATCCAACGTACCTGTGGGAGAAATTTTGTTAATACTACCTGACTGTTGCCACACAAAGTTCCATATAACACATTAGTATTATGCACATACCTCTCACTCTGTTACTGTACACACTCTGGTCACAGCTTGACAACATGGGGGTGTAGATGGGACATACTTGAAATATTACTCTCCTAACAGTTTCGGGGGTTGCTACAGTGACAGGTGTGTTCTCATGATGTTTGACAATCACTTGTATTCCCTGTTTGCTGGCTAAACATCTGGGATCATCCCACAGACTTACCAGGGGGACAAGGGGACAGGCAGCAGATATGTGCACATATACTGGACATTCTGGCCTCATCTGTATGGTTGTGGGGTATGAATCTGTATGCATTCTAATTCCACTCCCAGGATTCAGACCATGGCTGTGTCTGCTACAACTTAAACACTGTCCATCACAGTTGTGTCTGCTATATAGATATTGCTGTATATCTCCTGTCTGCTTTCTGTCTTATTAATCCCCTGTGCTTTTGAATTCTGACCTTGTATTACAACACTCATATACAGATTTCCTAGACAGTTATATGTTGTTGGACAGTGTGGGCAACAGTGATGTGTAATACCTCATTATTCAGAGCAACTGCATATCATTCTTGTATTTCTGGGCACAGTGTTGGTATCTGACAGACCTGTGGGAGGAATGTTTATTAGCACTACCTAAATGTTTCCACACACAGTACCAGATTCCACATTACTATTATGCACATACATCTCACTCTGTTACTGTACAAACTCTGACCACAGCTTGACAAGTTGGGGTGAAAATGGGACATACATGGTTTATTAGTCACATAATGTATTGGGGAGATGCTAGTCTGCCAGCTTTGTTCTCATAGCTGTGTGTCAGTCAGTTATATTTCCTGTTTGCTGATCATCCCACTAATTTCCAAGGGGGACAGGTTGATAGGAAATAGATATGTGCCACTTTACTAGACATTCTGGACATATCTGTACAGTTGTGGGGTATGATTCTGTATGCAGACTACTACCACTGGCAGGATTTGAACCATGGCTACGTGTGCTAAAAAAACAGTTTACATCTCAGTTGCACGTTCTATTCAGTTTTTGTTGTCTGCATTTTCCCTGTTTACTGTCTATGTGTCTCTCAATTGTACGAAATGGCCTCTGGAGATTACACCTGTCTTATACAGGCATTCCTACACATTCAATTTATGGTGCACAGTGTGGGTAACAGTGCTTAATACTACAGTACTATTACATGATTGCATATCTACATTACCGTATGATACTAGGATATACACATGCAGCCCAGCAGTAAGACCTGTTTTGTCAGGCTATTGTACTTTCATTGACTTACAAACAATATGAGACTCTTCCTGACATATTCTCTAGTGTATACAGTACTTGCCTTGAACAATACAGGTTTTATACATGCAATTAATTTACTACTACTTTTATTTTTATTTCCTATGACAGTAAATTACTGACCTGCCTCACATCACAACCTTCCCAGGTGACTGATGTGGGCCTCCTGGTTCACAACCTGCTCCACTGCACCTGTGGGGGACAAAAGAAGAATATTTAACCATACCTATCCATGATATACCTGAGCTGGCAATTATTACATACATACTGGGGTGATACTTACACACAACTGGAACATCCCCTGCCACTCTAGCCTCCTGGAGCCACTCTTCCAAGAGGCCCCCCCTTATGCCGCTTCAGATTGGCATAGTGGTGCCTGATCTGCTCACCATTTTGGGGTATGCCATTGGCACTGGTGAAGTCATGGGCAAGATGGTCCCAGGCCTCCACCTTATATTGGGAGCCCTGATACTGGCCCTGCATCAGTCTCTAAGCATGGTCTTTAACAAGGAGTCCTGCCATGACCTTGGGCTCCTGGATGCACCAGCGCTGCACCTGGAACCGCACACCTTCTCCCCTTACTGCCATAGTACCCGAAAGGGGAAGCTACAACCAGTTATGAGATTTATTCCCCCCTCTTGGGTTTAAGTAGGGCCGATTTCCCACACTTTTCTGTGATTGGCTGGTTTTGAAAAGGCTAAGCTATCGGCAAACCTGCTTAACGAAGGTTGGCATTGTTTAAAGGGGTATAACACTGGGCACATTGAGTTAGCTGGCCTACACATTGCTTACACCTCCTAAGCTGACCTGTGCAATGCTTAGCATTGGGTACATTAGACTTTGCATTATTTCTTTCCTTTCTTATTGGCATTGATTTCTTATTAATTACATCTTATATATCTGCCTGGTATCCATGATTAATGTGTACGTACACTCTATGGGGTCCTTGTGTTTTATTGGGGACTTCAACACTCTATTACAATTACACCTCACTTCTGGGCTTACTACTGTACTCCAGTTCACATATTTATGTTATGTAGTGGGTTATGAAACATATGACTGCATACTGATTCCTGTCACAAGTTCAGTTTGGTTTTACTATGGTGAGGACTTGCTTGCTAATACCTCATTTTTCCATACTTCTGTGATGGCTTGGTGGTTAACTACTGTGCCTATGACTAGGGTCCTTGGTTCAAGACCTGCATGGCTGTTTATTTTGTTGATGTGCAGAACAAGGGCCGATGGATACAGAGTGATTAAGGCACTTTTGAGCAGTTGTAAGTTGGTTTGCACGATGGTAAGCACTGATAACCTGCCGTTACATCTGCTTACAGAGAGTTAGCTTTAGAATTGCTTACCAGTGTAGGCATGGCTTACCGCCATGCAAACGAGCTTAAGCAAGCTTACTAGTGCTTAACTGTGCTTACTACTGCTTATGTGTGCTTAAACCTGCTTACTAGTGCCTTATTCATTATGACACTGACACCTCACATGTGCATTTACTGGAGTACTCCAGTTCATGAAAATATGTTATTTAGTGGGTTATGCAACATAAATATTGCTCATAACAAGCTTTGCCATGGAAAACCAAAAGTGCTGTAGTGGGACTCAAACCGGGAATGCCTGCTCGTAAGGTGAATGCTCTGCCCACTACACTATGGCTATGCTGCTTCACTTGCATATATCTTCCTTATTATCCTCTTCAGCCATTTAAGCTGTGTTAACCATGGCTAAGTGATGGGCACACTCGCACACCTACGATTAGCTTTAATCGGATTTTTAAAAAAAAAATAAGGGTTTCTTCATTTTATTTATGTATACTGTTGCTGTTGTACACAAGGGGGACTGTTGGTGGGTGAGCAGTCTCACTCATTTCATACCCCTTTCTGCTGTTCTTCATTATGGGGGCGTGTTTATTCTGAGAGCTCTGCTCTCAGATATGCCCCCTGCACTCTTACATGCCTAGGAGCTCAGTCAGTGCGCCTCATTATTATGCATGGCGTGCTGCCGTCCTGCTCCTAAATGGCTGCCTCTGTGCAGGACTAAGTTAGTCCTGCACGGAGGAATAGTAAATCCAGGGGATTGTCGCTATATGTCATGACACAACTGGTTACAGATAGAACTAGAGGAGAAAATATTTCGGATTATATCATAAGAAATAATTTGCAAATGATTAACAATGTGAAAGTAAATACACCTTTGGGGAACTTAGACCATAATTCTATTTCTTTTGAACTCAGTTGTACTAATATTGATAACAGATTAGTTAAAAAGTTTCATTTTGGTTCAAGAAATTATGAAAGGCTGAGGAATTAGTTACAGAAAACTAACTGGGATGTTGAGATTGCTTATAATCCTATTATAAATTGTTTTAGGGTAAAAAAGACTTCTCTTATGGTACCAAATAAAACAGGAGAGGTAGCATGGTGGAACAAAGAACTGAGAAAATGGCTGGGAAAGAAAATAGAAAATTTAAACTGTACAAAAGATATCAACCCGATATGAATAAAAAAATAGTAAAGCAAGTAAAGAACTAATGGATAAAATTTGACTGCAAAAAATAAATATGTAATTAAATTAGTTAGTGAGACGCAAAAAAAATAAATATGAAATTAAATTAGTGAGACGTAATAAAAAATACTTTTTTATAAATATATAATTTCACTAAATAGTGATACATCGATAACAAACACTTTGTTAATTAATAATGAAGTAATATATGATCTGTGGTCCATTGTAAATGAATTTAATAAATTTGCTTTATTAAATTACATTAACAGGGATGAAAAAGTAGATTACCATCTGCACTTTATCAATGGTAACATTTTTCACTGAGCATGATATCTAGCTTACTGAAAAAGTTAACAAAGCATCATCTATAAGACAGGATATTTTTCATGGGCTTTAGATATCCAATTTGAGTGATATAAATAATACAATGTTATACATATTAATATTACAGTATTATACAATCTGTTTAATGAGTTATTGGAAACTGGATCTACACCCGAGTGATGGGAAACTTCCCATATTATGCCGATATATAAGAAAGAGAAAATAATAGAGCAGTTAGTTTGACCCCTATTCTTGGTAAGTATTCTGAGAAGTGCTTGTAGAATTGATGAATAATACTGGTATACATGTTTCAGCAATATATACTGAGCATTATGGATTTATGAAGGAAAAAATCAACACTGAGTAACTTGATTAATTTTTATGAGCCAGTGGACGAGGTACTACAGTTAGACTTAGTCCCTGGTGTTATATTCTTGGACCTAACTAAAGCTTTTTAAAAACTACCCTGCTTAGTAATATGCAATTGTTTGCATCAAAATAATGTTTATGGGTTTAGAATTTGATGGGTAATGGAATGGCTAACAGAATGCAACAATTTAAATTGCAGAACATGCTGTCTGAGTTGTTACATGTCCTTCTTGTACTTCTCAAGGGTTCTGTACTGGGATCAGTACTTTTTAATATGGTATTTTCAACTAAGCCAAGGAATTAAGATTTCTGGCTATGTAAATATAATGGTGATTGTAAGGTGTTATACTGCAAAATGAAAGAGAGTCTGAGGCCTGGAAAACATATATGCAATCATGAGACCAATACGTTTGACCATCAAATTGCAGTTTGCATTGGGAAATGCAATTTTATGTATTTCTCTGACAAGCTCTCCATGTGGAAGTTAACAGTATAAGGATTTAGGAGATTTGATTTCATCAAACATGTCTTTTTTAAATCACGCAAAGTCAGCATGTATTACAGCAATGAAAAAATGGGTTAGATTTTAAGATCATTATTGTTTGTTTAGTTACATTATTTAAGATCTATATAGGACCTATTTTGGAATATAATAATGTGTTTTTTTATGTACAGTCAAGGTCAGTCAATTTTCTTGGAGGATGAACAGGGAATATTTACTAAGGAAACAGTCTCTGTAAGAGATCTGGACTATAAGAATAAGTGTAAATGTTTAAATTTATAGTCTATCAGTTATAGATATATACGAGGATTGCTGATAAGCAGAGCTACTATTGATCAAAATCAAGCTATGAAAGCAATTTTTAACATGGACATTGTCTCAATGGAAAAGAATTTGAGATATAATAATTCAAATTTCACAACATAAATATGTAAATCCAAACTTAAACACTGTTTTGTTCTAAAAGAATGTCCACATTATGGAATAAAATCCCTGTTAACTTATGTCTATTAGGTAGTCTTGCTGTGTTTAAGAAGTTGTCAATAAGTGGATGGGGAATAAAGTATATATACCATATGCAAAAGAATCAGTGTTCTTTGTTGGCCTATTGGCCTGACCATTGCATATACTCCTTTAAACTTATGCACTTATACATTTTCTTTCTATATGAATACATCAACGGTAGCAATGGTAGCAGTACTGTCCCAGGATCTTTATGAAAAGGTGCTTCATATGTGCTATATCAGTCAAAATGTCAGCAATGCTGAAAGGAGGTATTCAGCCAGGGAAGGATTTTTATTCATTAAAATATTACCTGTTAGGTATGGATTTAACATGCTAAGCATAAATGCCACTTTGCAATGGCCAAGTAAACAACAAGATGGTAATAGAAAATTACAGTAGTACACCATTAATCAATGATTATGGTTGGCTAATTGAAGTACTAATGGTTTATCTAAGTGTGAAAACTCAGTTGTATAAATCCTAAACTTAAATTTTAAGTTATTCTGCTGTTAGACGATAGTTGTAACATCTTAAGTATTGAGTGTTTAGCTGTAGTGCTTGTTTGACATGCTGTTCTCTGCCTGACTATTGCTGATCTCTGTCTGCATTTGAGTTTGTATTGAAGGTATCCATTTAAGATGTAGTTTCTTCTATTTTTTTATTTATTTCTTATATTACATTTTGTTTTTAAGTTTTTTGTTGCCTAGTGTCAGAAAAGAATTCTTCTGCAGACAGCTGTTTTACTGTATTTGTGTTTTTTCATACTTCATTTAGCTTTCTGCTGTGTATTCTTAAATTGTTCAGCCACATTTAACCTGCTGCATTTATTACTGTTTGTTAGTAGAGTGATTACATTGAGACTGTTATTCTAAGCCTCTCAGTTTTCATTTAAGCACTTTAGCGTTAAACTAGTTATCTTACATAAGGAAGGTTTGTGAGCTACATTTTGTAGCAGGAAAAGTAGCTTACGCCCTTCTGTGTTAGGAATTGCTGGTCGAAGGCTTATTGTGTCTGTTATTCTAAAAGTGTCTTAGTTCTGGATTAAGTACTTGGGTTAACACAGCAATGAGCAGCAAAAAACATTGTAATAAAAACAAACTAAAGTAGAAATAAAATAAGAATTTTAATAACAAAAAGGTAAGCACTTTCACAGAAGAATGCGTCCTCATAAATTAATACAAAATAACAGACCACAACCCTAATCAAGAGAGCTGCACCAATCAACACACAGAAATCTAAAAACCAACCAATAAAAAATGCATATAACATACACATAATTTAAATATGATATCAATAGTTCGACCTTTGCCTGCAGGTGTTTGTGTTTCTCTTTACGTACTTGGGCTCCAAACTGGTTATTTTACATTAAGGTTTGTGGTCTGCACTCTTGTGGGAGGAGAGAGTAGCCTCCACCCTTATGAGCTGGGAATTGCAGTGTAGGCTTATTGTGCCTGTTATTCTAAATGTCTTTGCTCTGGTTTAAACACTTGGACCCCAAACCAGTTATTTTATATTAAGAAAGTCTGTGGTCTACACGTGTGTGGCATTACAGTCTAGACAGATTTTTTTCTACTATTGGAGCATCTAGTTTGCACATAACTGAGCATTGCTCATCAAGTTCCTTGTCGTATTGACCTAGCCAATATTTAAATTTCCCTCACTCCTCCTTAGTAGATCATTTGCCATGGATATGCACTTCCTGACTCTCTCTGTGGCCAATCTGGTTGATATGGGTATTCTGAGGCATTGTGGCAATCACCTCATATACACTGGCAACCTACTTATTCTTAATAAAACAAATAAAAGTGTGCAAGAGGTGTAAATATATTTTAACACTGGAGGGCAAACTCTCTCATATGAACAAAACTAATCCTGTAGAGGTTGTCAGTGACACACCATGCCTACTGCACAAAGTAAAGACCCTACACTTAAAACTACTTATGCTGAGGCACTTACAGGTTAACCTTCCTAAAACACTAAGACCTCCTGCACAATACAATTAAAGAATGGGTCCTCTGCCTTCACATAAAATCACCACCCACATCTGCACATACTAACACTGCATCCAATGCCTTTACTGCTAAGCCCTTAAGGCAAACCAGCCTACAGCCAAATTCCCTGGTCATTGGTGATTCTATAGTGAGACACACCGATGTTCCCCTCACCATACTGAGTAAGGAGATAGTCACGGCTAGCTGCTTTTCTAGGGCTAGAATCCATCAAGTAACACTGGTACTCAGGTCATTGAAATACAGGCACCAGTATTACATTGTCATAGTCCCTTTAGGTGTCAATGACCTGAGATGTGCCTCTCTTGACTATATGAACTGAGACATGATTGAGCTCATTGATTATGTCTCAGGCAACTCAATAAAAATATATACTTGAACATGAGCAGCATTCCTCATTCTCTGCAACTCTGTCCAAATAAATACATTCCTTATAAATGAATTTCATTCTTGTTAGAAAGGCAAAAAAATAAAATAAAATAAAATAAAAGAAGAAAAAAGAAGGCAGAACACTAACCACAATGAGCAAAACAGAAATAATCATTACTGGCAAAATAGATGTGATTCTATGGTGATATTTATAGTCTCAAGTTTTTAGTTGCTCAATATGCATCTCCATTGAGCATGGCTACACATATATCCAAATACAGCAAATGTCAACCAGTTGCAGTGACTACAGCAATGTGAAAGCCTACACACAGGAACTCACATCTTTTACAACTGTTTAAAATGCAGAAAAATGGTTTAGTTGTTTGTGAATTCATCCATTATTGTGTAAATTCTTGATTTATTTTGGCTATTTTCAGAAGTTGTCGATGAGTGCAGGACTGTGGAAGATGGACACCCTGGTTGGTTCTTTGTACAGTGCAAAAGGGATGATAATGCAACTGGAAAATGGGAAGACAGTATATGAGACAAACAGAAAGAACACATTAAGAATGTTGTATTGGAGGAGGTATGCTATGTTATGCTAGGGAATAGCCCCCCCCCCCTCAATTTCTTTTTACCAAAATGGTTTTGTATATGAGAGGGAAGTTGGAGAAGGAAGTAGAGAGGAGAGTGTAGAAGAGAAGATTAGGGAAGGAGGGAGGTGAAGAAGAGTCAAGGCAATCTTCACTCTAGTTTGGAGGCTCACAAATGTTTCCACTGCCTGATGGATGTGCAATTGATGACCACAATGGTTTAGGACGGAGGCTTCTGGTGGCTCTGTGCCTGGAGTGAACAAGGACAGTGAATCTTACATCCACTGAAGGAGGTTTTAAATGGGCCAAAGTAGCCTCTCCACTACCTGCTCAACTACATCCTTAACTAGGTCATGAAAGTCATGCCTTTAGCAGTTTTCCAGACTGTGCCAAATCAAGTGCCTGCAGAACTGGATCCACCTCCCCAACCCAGAGAGGATGTCCTTGGGTGGGCAAGGGATGATGTTGAATGTTCCCTAAACTAGGGTGAACATGGTTGGACAGCTTCTGGTATCTCTGGATCTGTGGAAAAGGGAACAAAAATAGAGAAAAAATAAATAGAGAGTAATCCACAATTCAAAGTAAATTAAAAAAGAGGGAGGGAAAAAGACACACAAACAAGACATAAATGCCCTTAGAATTTTGTGTTATGTCGATATATTTATTTTATTAACATCATCATCATCATCAGCCCCCTTTTTTTCCATTTTCTATATGGGGTCAGGGAATTGTGTTAACTGTACCCATCTCTCTTGATTCAATACAACCTTCTTGTCTTCTTTGACACTCATGGCTGACTGTTACAGACCTTCTTTCATACAATCCATCCACCTTTTTGCTGGATATTGTCATTTCCTCTTACCTTCCTCCCGTCTGTCCCAAATCTTCTTCACCAGATTGTCTTCGGCTTTTCTGTACTTCTCCAAACCACTGTAATCTGTTGATCTTTTCTGCAATTGGAGCTACTTTGACTTCTGCTGTTATGTCCTCATTTCTTTGTCTGTCCCACAGAGTGCATCCTACCACCCTTCTCAGGCACTTCATTTCCATCACCTCTAGCTTCTTCATTTGCTCTGCCTTTACTGCTCAGGTTTCTGTACCATACAGTAGGACTGGTCACACCACTATCTTGTACACCTTACTTTTCAGCTTCTTTGGCATTCTTTGTCATAGATTACATCTGACACTCTGTGCAGTTGGCTGCAGCCCCTCTAATCGTAGCTTTGACCTCTTCATTTAGACTTCCCTTCTCTTCAACCACCATTCCCAGATACTTGAAGCTATTTACCTGTTTCACTATCTTCCCTTTTATCTCAATTCTCAGCTTCTTCTGATTTCCCAAGTTTGCTGCCATTACCAAATTGATTTTGTTAACAGTGCCTAAAAATTAGCTAGTAATCAGGGATAAGAAGTTACTACATTGTACACTGAGTAAATATTGTGAAAAATGGTATTAAGTATTGACTGTACTGAAAAGGTTATTGCTGTTACAGTATTTCTTCAGTTCTACTCTGATTGCTATTTTATAGGAATGACTTAAAACAATATAGACTACCTTCATTTTTGTTATTATAGAATGGAAGACAGAATGCTTTACTTAATCCTATACAAGGATTTCATAAGCAATAATAATTTGTGCATACTCTCAAGCACGCCCGGTGAGCCTACTTTTGTCTTGCACATGGTTATAGGCTACCTCCTATTCAGCTAGAGAAAGGAGAAGAAAAGGGGTGCCTAGTTGCTTACCTATTATATGTCTATGTGAATAGCGGTGAAACACAATTATTTGTATTGCTTGTTTTTTTTCAATCCGATAGTATACAGTTAGCAAACAGTGCAGTAGGCCTTGATACAGCATAAGCAATTTGAAAATTGCTACCAGTAATGAGGGATTTCTGTGTACTCACTTTTTTTGTTTGTTGTTTGTCTTTTGGCTTTTTCCCGGTAAGGGGTCACCACAGCGGAACTCCAGTCCACTAATGACTGTCAGTAGATTTTTTTACGAAACGCTGAGGTGCCAGCTCAACGCCCAACCTTCATCGAAGGCACGCCCATTTATGCACGCATGTCTTTCGAATGCTAGCCAACCGTGGGGAGGACATGCAGACTCCACACAGAAGGCACTCCCAAGCCAAGCTGAGAATCGAACGGGAGAACCTCTTGCTGTGAGGTAACTCACTTTTTTATTTCAGCTTATTACTTCTTCTTAGGTTTTTCTACATCCAAATGCTGCAGGATGCAACAAATTCTGTTCTGAAACAATTTTACAGGCTACAGAATGTCTTGTCAGAGTTTGGGTAAAACTTACCTAGTTTTGCATTGCTATACACTTTGTTACAGGCTTCCAACATTAACAAGAAGCTATTATCACTAATTGTGTAATCTGAAGTATGACTTTCAGAGATTAACTGTGTTTTCCTGACTTAATATCAGCAAAAGTGAATATAAGACATTCAGTTGCTGGATTGCACCGCACCCACACCCCAACACTGCCTAGGTATAGTGGCTAAAACTCTGCTTGTATGTTCATCTATTCTGAAAAGAAATGGCATAATTTTCAAATGCATACCTGTCTTACAAAATTAGAAATAGCAAAGGATTTCTGGCATTCAATGGACACTGCATCATTTAAACTTTATGCATTTTACACTGTGTATATTTATGTGTTTTATACATGCATATATATTCATAATTTATATCATAAACAGGTATGTGTATGCATTTGTACATATATATATATATATATATATATATATATATATATATATATATATGTATATAAACATAAATACATGCATTTCTAGGTACACATGCCTGCATTTAGCTAACATCCATTCAAATTATTATACTAATATTTAAAGTCTATGAAATGAACAGAAGAAAGAAGAAAAGTAAAAATGCTCTCTGTAGAACTCTGACCGTCTCTTCTTAACCAGCAAAACCTACTGGGCAAGCTATCCATCCCTCCACCTGTGCAAGTGCAATAACTTGATATTACTTGTGAACCTCTGCTATCTCTGTAAAAAACAAAAACAAAAAAAAAAATCTTGCTTTTTTCCCACTTTTCTGAGAGTTAAAAAAGTTCAGTTACAGGCTTGCTGTTCTGGAGGAGGGTCTCCATTTCCATAACTCCTTCATCTTCCTCTTAAAACCCAGTTGCCTCGCGCTTTGCGCGTCTTTTCAGGCTTGTTGCCTGTTGGTGAAGCACCTTCCAAGGGGAAACAACGCTGTGAGAAGAAGGGTGACAATTTTGAGATTTTAAGTATTTGTTCTCTGTTTATTTGCTAAGTTTTTCTGCATAGCTGCCTAGCTTGAGCATTTTCTGGCTTGTTAAACTTGATTTCTGTATTAGTAGCTGTATTTAGAGCACAACCAAAAGCTGTTTGCTGAATTTCCTGTTTGCACTTAATTTTAAATCGTTTTTTCTTAAAACTTGCATATTTTCTGTCCTTGACCTAGCACTCTTGTGTGGGGTCATTTACTGCACTGTTATAACTTGATATTACTTGTGAACCTCTGCTATCTCTGTAAAAACAACAAAAAAAAACCTTGCTTTTTCCCCACTTTCCTGAGAGTTAAAAAAGTCCAGTTACAGGCTTGCTGTTCCTGAACTGTTTGAAAGTTTCTGTGAGGCCATTTTGCTTGGGCTGGAGGAGGGTCTCTGTTGATCAGTGGCAGTGACTAACATTGAGCAGCTTCCCTGCCCCAGAGGTGGTTCCTGACTTGAAACTGTAGTTTTATTGGCCACTAGGGTCATTTCCATAACTCCTTCACCTTCCCCTGCTAAAACCCAGTTGCCTCAGGGTTTGGGCATCTTTTCAGGCTTGTTGGCTGTTGGTGAAGCACCCTCCAAGAGGAAAACCTGAGAGAAGAAGCACTTTTGAGATTTTAAGTATTTTTTCTCTGTTTATTAGCTTGAGCATTTTCTGGCTTGTTAAACTTGATTTCTGTATTAGTAGCTGTATTTAGAGCACAACCAAAAGCTGTTTGCTGAATTTCCTGTTTGCACTTAATTTTAAATCGTTTTTTCTTAAAACTTGCATATTTTCTGTCCTTGACCTAGCACTCTTGTGTGGGGTCATTTACTGCACTGTTATAACTTGATATTACTTGTGAACCTCTGCTATCTCTGTAAAAACAAAACAAAAAAGAGAGTTAAAAGTTCAGTTACAGGCTTGCTGTTCCTGAACTGTTTGAAAGTTTCTGTGAGGCCATTTTTGCTTGGGCTGGAGGAGGGTCTCTGTTGATCAGTGGCAGTGACTAACATTGAGCAGCTTCCCTGCCCCCGTAGAGGTGGTTACTGACTTGAAACTGTAGTTTTATTTTCCTTTCTTCCCCAGCCCCTGTTATCGCCTGCTTCTAACTAGGTTTCTTTTTAGCACGCTGCTAAGGGATTAGCCTTACTTCATGGAGGTCACTGCTTGCTTGGTTAAACAAGGTTAAAACTCTTCTATTCCCCTTCAATTGTTCTTTCAATTTTCTTTTTTAGATAGGCTTCTGTTAGGAACTCAAACAAACAGTTTACACACTAAAAAGTGCAGCACTTTGTTCAAAATAGCTTTTCTTTTCTCAAAAGCTCAGCACGCATTCTCTTTTTTGCAGATCCAGCTCTATATCTTCTCAAAAGCAAAAAACCAAAACCCCAGCCACTTCCCCCTGCTAGCCCCACTACTTTTCTGTCTCATACCAACACAACCCTCTCCCCTCGTAACACACTAACACTAACACAGAGAGATGCAGCTATTTAGCCAGACTGACACCAAGGGTGGTGGGCAACCGACAATGCATCGAAGGAGGGTGCACGGGCGTGGTCGTGGTCTGCGTGCGGGCGGTGCTCCTGGTCCACCCCTGGGCCTGGGCCCCATTAGCTTGACAAGCCTAAGTCATCATATCCATGCTGAAACTGTTGTCCTGAGTAGGAGAGCTCTGTCAGGGATGGCAAGTAGTCCCCCAATTCTGACACATGCCAGTGTTTTATATTCAGTGCTGGCTTCTATATGTTGCAATGTCTGCAGGTATGACTCCTAAAAGAGGTAGAGCATGATTTTGCTCTCCTTATCTGAGAAGCTTTGAGTAAGGCCCCAGACCTTTACACCTGCTACCATCTTATGAAGTGTCAGTATAAAAATGAAGAATGTAAGTGCAGGACAGAGGATCAGGAGGATGTGGACCACACAGTCTGAGGTACAAGAGCATACCCAATCCATGCAACTATATGTCTTTATTTCCTATATCAAAAAACACCTACAAAACTAAGACCTACAACTCTAGCCCCAGATAAATTCCTTCCAAAATAATTAAAGCTTGCAGCACATGCAGTTATATTCCCAGAATCTATACTAGTTAAACACTTAATGAAAGAAAACTATATCACTCAACTCTGGAAAACAATGCAATATCATTTCTTTAGAAAAAGGTTACCTCTATGCAGAGCTCACCAGTTATTGCCTCACTGCAATTGTTTGACACTGTCTGAAGTACTGGAAAAGTGCATACACTCTCAGTTTCTCAGATTCATACTCATAATCTCGTTTTCTCCCACACAGCATGGTTTCAGATGCTATTATAGCACCACTACAGCTTTGCTAAGTTTTACAAATGCATTTAAGTCTCATGACCATTTATCCACGGTTTTATTTCTTTCCTTTTTCTTTTTTTAAATAAGAAACATCTTTATTAAATTATCACTTATACTATAGACAATCACACATTTATAGTGTACATCACAAACCATATTGACATAATTTTAGTTGCAATCATTATATATCACTTATAATCTACCCAATCATTGTCAGTCAGACATTACATAGCTCATTCAAATCCTGACTTCTTTTAAATCTCATTGCATCCCTTTATGTATTGTTCACACAATTCTCATTTTTTATGTAATTTGTTCCTACCCTTTTCTAAAGATCCCAATTCATGTTGTTTTATCTCTCTTACTAGATTCACTGCTTCACGTACAGTTGATTTAGACTTTGATTTCAATTTTCTAGTAATTGATTTCTTTGGCAGCCACCATAATTAGACTCAGAAAGGCCTTACTATGTCTAAACAATTCCAATTCTATATCATAAGGATTTTGATACTGTCAGCTGCAAAGGACTCCTGGAAAAATTTAACATATTAAGCTTCTCAGACTCTGCCCTCCAATGGGTCTCAAGCTACCTAAGAAGAAAAATGGGAGATAAATATCCCCCTATACTAAGCTCCAGTTGTTTAATCTATTTATAAATGACTTACACATAATATCCATGCATGCCTGTAGAGTACAGTATGCCAACAACTCCACTTTTATTTGCACAGGTAAAGTTTTTCTATACTACAACTAACTTGATTTTTTTTTTCCCTTTAGAAAATTGTTTCAGCAACTCCTAACTCTTCCTCAACCCCCCCAAAAAACAAACAAATGTTGTTTACCCCTAAAAAGTTTAATGTCCCCTCAAAAACTATTCATTATATCATCAAATAACAATGCAAATATACACATAGTAACACACACTAAATTACATGGCGTTACCATTGATGCCCAAATGAAAGCTGACCATCATATACTACAGGCTGTTAAGAAATCACAATAGAGGCAAATGCTTCCTCACTGATGCTTCCAAAAAAAGCATTACCATGGGCTTCTCAATCCACACCTTCTTTTATGCTTCTCTTATTCTTACACACTTATCAACTTCTGGCACCCTGAAACTTTGACAGTGTTACAGTAATATAGCCACACTTGATACTAATGTCTTTACAGAACCCACCACTACTTGGCACTCCAATTACTACAATGGCTTGAGGTCTCACATACACTCACTTTTTTACAACTATAGACACTCCATAAAGTCCATACAGTTTAACATAAACCTGACCTTTGTCCAAGCCTAAAACGTCCTATATAACCCTACATCCCTAAAAGACCCTTATGTTCAGGTGACAAATTGCTTCTTACAATAACTGAATCCAAACACACTGCAGGTGGTACTTTGTACTCCAACTCCGTCTCAAGAAAATGGAACTCCATACCAATTTCCTTGAAACAAATCAAACTTCTTAACTGTTTTTAAGTCAGAGCAGAAGAAGGTGTCATTTATTAGATGTATATACTAGCAAAATTAAGGGGAGAGAACATTGAATGTGTTTATTTTGTGCCAATCAGGTTCTGAGAAATAGATAATGATATATGGAAATGATACACCTGTGCTTTCATTTATTTCTTATGCTGTGCAATTTCTGTACAATCATTCATTACAACTGTACTGGTAAAAAAGTTTATACTACAGTAAGTAGAATATGTATCTTATTTATTAAATTAGGATTGGTATCTGCTGTTAGAGTACTGCATGGAAATAAGTACAGCTGTTGCATTCTTTCCTTATGTTAATGTTGATGAAATTTACACTTTTCTTTAAGTTACAGTATCAAGTCCTGCAAGAGCAATTACCAATAAATAAACATTTCAGCCGAAGCATTACCTGCTGCTTATCTGACTGCAGTCCCTAAATGAAATACGTACAATCAGCAGTAATGTACAAAATGACATTTTACTCACTTTACATCCTGCCAGTGTCATTCACTGCACAGATCTCAGTGAATGGTAAGGCATGACTCTGACTATATGTTGCCAATAAACATAGACCAAATAAGTAACAATACTTAAAAAAATGAAAGGTAAGAAAGACTGATGGATGTATGGTGGCAGTAGGCCTTGCACTACACAGCATAGCCCACACATGGTACTGTGTGCATTGCTTATACCTGTGTGTTTAAAGGTAACGCTAACCTGAATGTCATGGGCTATAGTCATGGACTAAATGCCACCTCCCTGTTGCAGAGCCATATAACATGCACAATTCTGCCACATGACATCCTGTACTACTGCTGCTGGCTGGCCACTAACACTATTCTCACTTGTGGAAGGACCTTTTTTGGAAGCTGCACTACTATCATGGGGCAGTTTGCAACAGGACCAGCACACGATCATGTTGTACAGATTTCAACATGTTGCAAACATCCTGCAAGTTGTAGCAGGTTCATACTGAAGAGCACCCAGAAAGTCATCCAGGCATCATAAATGGGCTTTCAGCAGGCCAAACACTCACTCAGTAACAATCCCTTTCTGGGATAGGGTGGTGTTGTACCTTTCTTCTGCAGCTGCCATAGGGTTACATCCAGGTATCATGACCAGGGATCAAGTGTTAGTCTCCATCATCTGGAAAATAGAAAAAAGAAAAGGTTGAGGGAAGGGATACAACATGGGAAGGATGTATTACTCCTAAGCAATGAATTTTCCAAAGTATAACTAATTACATAAGTATATTAAAATTTTAGACTTAACAACAAGGTGACCATGGGGCATACTACCATACAGGAAGGCATGGTAGAGTGAGCTTGTGTGCCAGATATGAAAAATCATACCCTCTGTCAGGATGCTGGGCTGACATGCTGGTGATGCATCCCCATATATCACACACTACCTGGCAGGTCATGGAATAGTGCACTACTCTTGTCTAGGAAAGTCACAGTGAGGTAGCTGCATTCACCCACCTAGACATAAATTCAAATGTGCACAAGCATGTTTAGATGTTTTCCCTTCACAAGCTCGAAGTCTCAAAACTTCAAATTGCAAATGGTCGAGACCATTAGATCAAAGTTTTAAAACTTGGAACACTTTGAATGGAGATTGCTATACAGCACGGAATAGGAGATGTACCATTTTACTCAGTGTAGTGTAATTAAAGAGATGGTATATTTATTTAACAGGGGGTCTGGGTGGTGCAGGTGGGTTCCTGTCAGAAGAATGAATACGCATTATGTCGAATGCATCTTCGTCAAAAAAAAAAGTTGCTATTCTGGCTGTTCGTTCTTTTTTGTTTTCATTCTTTTGTGGTCAGTATAACAGCATTTGATCTTTTGATCATTCGCTGTTATAACATAGACCCGTGCAGGGTGGCTTGACTCCCTGCAAAAATGTAAACAATGTTTTTTTTTTTTATTATGACAATTTCAAAGTTTCAAAACTTCAATCTTATGGTCTCGACCATTTGCATTTCAAAGTTTTGAAACTTTGAGCTTTTAAAGTAGATCAATTCAGACATATGCAGTGCAGAAACATACAGCAATACAGACAGACAGACACACAGACACCTGCATGTATGCATGAGGGAACACACACACACACACACACACACACACACACACACACACACACACACACACACACACACACACACGTGCACTCTGAAAATTAACAAGCTAATATATTTTATAAATATAGAAATAAATCAGAGACTGTCTGTTCAGCCCATGTAAATCCCAGCGTTAAGCAACATCAACCAGAATTTAGCCAGTGGTGTAAATTTAGGAAGCAGCAAGTCGTACCACCATGTCCAAAATGTATACACGTTTAACCCTTATTTTTCAGTTTTTGAAATCCTTTATATGACTTCAAGGTAAGTGCGTATGTGAGGTGGTCTGTTGGTGTAGAGCTCTAAAGTCCTTATCACAGCCCAGACAACCCAGGTTTGATTAGCAGATGGGAGGCTGAAAGAGTGGCAGGAATGGATGGGCGTACTCATCCTGGAGGGTTGCTTGGTGATGCCCCTAGCGTAAAGTGTGGTCCAAAAGGGGGGAGGTTGCCATCAGATATGTGTGTGTGTAAACTTCTTTTCTAAATACAAGTATATGAACACCCTGAGGAAATATATGACATACAAAAAACAGGCATGCTTAAGGAGTGAAGAATATAAAGTGATGGATGTAATGGCAGTGTGCATACTGGAAATGGTGGTCATGATTACATATGTTAAACACTACCTACCAAGGCTTAAATTTTATAAGACAAGTGATAACACATATGTTTCTTATGAGCTCTGCCTCACCACATATGTATACCTTAAATAATATACCTTCCTTTGAGTCACACTTTTATCAAATGTCTGTCTGAATCTTTTTTGTTGTAGACAATCAAGTGAGGTACAGTGTACTTTTAAAATATACTGACGTGTATTATGGCAAAAATGATTTACGGGAAAGCTAAGAGTCAAGGGAAACATAAATGAAGTGAAAGGAAGAGAGAAAAAAAGCATTTTGAAATAATAATTAGAAACAAACATCTTATATCATACCCTTACATAAAAGAAAGTCTGTGCAGCTATCAAACTACAGGCAAATTGCTATTCTTCATTCCTGTCAAAAACTTGAGAAGAAAGCACATCACCTCATTGATAACAATATCGTCTCTCATGCCCATCATTGATTTAGATCAAATGGCATTACTAGAAGTGCTGTCTTGGACTTCATCAGTATCATCCTAGGCACAATGGCAAAATCATTTCCTCTCTATTCGTGGACTTGTCAGTGGCATTTCACACTGTGTGAAATGCCAAACTGCTCCAAAACTACCGTATATAGGCTTCTGATACTCCAGCCTCAAACAGTTTGGCATCTTTTAACTAAGAGGCACCAAGTTGTAAAGTGATAAAGTGGTATTCAGGCCAATCTTCCTTTCTTCCTGTCACTGTTGGTGTAATATATGTTTATATATATATATATATATATATATATATATATATATATATATATATATATATATATATATATATATATGTATATATATATATATATATATATTTACGTTTACTATCAAAATCCAGAAATGCACTTCTTCATTTAAATAAAATGTCAAAAATAAAGATATTTTTACGCCAACATTTCGAAACCTGTTAAAACCAATTATCGGTATGCAATGTTTTGGAAAAAATTACCACTGAACTGCATCTGCCATCTGGATATTGGTCTTATGCATTCTATAATTTTACTTTTGATTTAACAAAAGTTTAAAACCATACATTTGATGTTATGGTACTCAAAGAAGTGCATTTCTGGATTTTGATAGTAAAACTGTATAGATTGAGATAGAGATGTGCACACACCAACACATGCTATTCATGAGTCTGTACTTTTATAATAATTGCATATAATGTTATGAATAAGAAAATATACTGTAAGCAAGTATTCCTATTTTCTGTGATACAGCAGAGGTTAGGCATTGGTGTATACTACCCAGTCCTGAAAAGCTTTGAAATGGTGCAGCATGAGTTACTTGGTGAGCCTTTTGGCCCCACTGTAATGAGTATACACTGCAGACTCTATCTTTATTTCTCCTAACTCTTGCAATCCAGTCTTTTGATACGTAATCATGATAGCTGTCATACATAACTGTAACTGAAGGCACAGTCTCGAAGCTAAAGCAACTTTGACATCCATCAACTATCCAGTAGAGATTTGGGAGTAATTGCCTTCCTTAATCAGCTTTGCTGTCCCTGAAGTTAGTCTACTGTGAACTTCAAGGAGGGACAGACAAAGTCAGTACAATGTTTGCAGTGATTTTATATTTTGAGATATTAACAATCTGTTCAGAAAGGCCCAATTCTTTACAGTGATCTTTAAACTTTTGGCATGAATGCTGTGTTACTTTGTCTAAAGTTTATTTTCTTTCTCATATTACATCTTTAAGAACAATAGCTATAACATCTTAAATTATATTTGTACTATGTTTATTTTACATGTTTTAGCAGGCTGGACATACCGCAGAAAGAAAACTATGCCAACATTGTTATGTTTTCTTTACATAGTACTTAGCTTAAAAATTATTCAGTCATGAGAAACATCTCATGCATGAATATTACTGATACAACAGCCAGATAAACATTAGGTCGTAAACTGGTGGCTACAACTATATTATGTTTTAAAGCATCAGTCCTGAGCACTTTGGTTTTCTCGCAAAAACTGATCATTAGAAATTGTTGACCTGCCATATGTGGAGTTCTTAAGTAGGTATAAACACTTTAGCTGCTTATTAAGGCTTGGAGAATATGCTCCAGAAACATCTTCACCCTGCTTGGAAAAAGAGTGTTGTCCAGCAGGGGCTATGTACAGGTAATGCCTGGTGAAAAAAACCAAGTCCACTGCTTCACGGCTGTATATGAAGGTGCTATGAAGCTCAGGATGAAAAATAGCAAAGAGCCACTATTTTTTATACTCACTAAACATTGTTCTGCTACTTTGCAAGAGAAGACGAACAAAATAAAGAAACTACAAATTTAACATGTGTGCATGTATGTGTATAGGGCAGATAGAAAGAGAAAGGAAAAGTTTGACTGCAAGAGAGATAGAAACAGCACGTGTGTTTTTTGACTACAAGAAGACACTTCATTAGCACACATCGCATAAGTGATAATAAGGATGAAACTCTAATATTTGTCATTATTGACTGAATTTAATTTTAAGTGATTTACCAGGAAATTAAAAATTCCAGGAGTATAGAATAGAACTGAGTCAAAGTCATGGACAGTTGAGAGACATGAGTGGTTGCAATGCCTTACGTTCTATCATTTTGTTTTACTCATTTGATCACAAGATGACACCTTAGGTGTTTTCACTCACCACTGTGGCTGTAACTGCTATGTTTGTCTGTGTATGTATATGTGTGTGTGTGTGTGTGTGTGTGTGTGTGTGTGTGTGTGTGTGTGTGTGTGTGTGTGTGTGTGTGTGTGTGTGTGTGTGTGTGTGTGTGTGTGTGTGTGTGCGTATATGTGTGTGTGTGTGTGTGTGTGTGTGTGTGTGTGTGTGTGTGTGTGTGTGTGTGTGTGTGTGTGTGTGTGTGTGTGTGTGTGTGTGTGTGTGTGTGTGTGTGTGTCTGTGTGTGCATACCACTCAATCTCTTGTCACAAGAAATCCGGACAAAGTCATCAATAATAGGTTGAAAAGGCCCAAAATCAGGGGCAAATTTTAATTTCTGCTGTTATAAACTAAGAAAGTTGATAGCATAGTAGATAAGACATTAGCATGCATTTTCTGGACTGCAAGATATCTGAAACTGAAATGTCTGTCAGCATTTAACATTTTGTCTGTATGAACTGAAGAATGATTGTGATCTGCCAAACTCACCCCTAAACCTTGCACGGTGACCACCCCCTTCACTCCACCCTTGCTAGGCTTTTGTGTGTGTATTTGTGTATGTATGCTTGTGTGTGTCAGTAGAATAGCAAGGGTGTTGGGAAGCAAGCTGTTAGTGGGCTTTTTTATTCTCCTGTTTTTCTCTTCCAGTATAGAGATTTGTCTGGGAGGGGGCTTGTGTCTGGGTGGGGAAGTATGCTTCAGAATGCTGTGAACACTCTATCAGAACTGGCATTTTTTCTGTTTGAGCAAGTGGGGTGAGGTGCTAGTTCAGGGACCAGCCCTAGGCACTGGCTGAGCCAGTTACATATCTGGTGTGTGTGTGTGCGCGCATGGGCGTGCGTGCATGCATTGTCTGAGTGTTTATGTGTGTGTGTGTGTAGATATTAAATACTTGCATAACATATACATTTGATGTAAAATACTTCCTCAAACAACAATTACACATGCTACAGAAAATTTTAAAACATTAGGTGGAAGAAGTATTTTACTTCAAACATATAAATATAAAAGCAAAACCAACACAAAACAATTTAACAGATAGCCCATTCTCTAAGCACAATAATGCCCACCAGGGTCGGTGTTATCAGGAAACCAATGCCCTTCCAATGAAGGTAAGGCATTTCATATGCAGTGTTTCGCATCTTAACTTCCCTTGGCATATGTTAATTCCTTGATAATGTCCACTGTATCAGGCATCATTGCTTTTCTCATCAATAATATATATAGACATCTGGACTGTATTGAATACATACAAACGGTTTGAACAAGTAAGTAAAATAATTCATACAATTGTTTAAATAATCCAAAAACTGAGTTTCATTTTATCAAATACTGGTTCAGATACCAAAAAAAAAACTTGTGATAATTGCTGGATGTTGTACAAGAGATATGCCCAACAAACAGTGTTGGACATTGCATATATGAAAATTAATGACTAAGTTGGACATTGCAAAAAAAGTATCAATTTTGCATATATGAAAATTAATGACTAAACTGGACTGACGCCGAATTATGCAACACCACATAGAGCCAGAATGTTAATAAACATCACAAAAATCTATTTATGGAGAGACACTTCCTGTCAAACTACCAGAGATGGCAGAAACTAGACAAAGAAAAAAAAATACTTTGTAATGAATAGATACACACTGGCTAGAGAGGTGGGGCAGAATTTCTGTGGGATGTGCACTATCACATACTGCCACATAGTCTGTGGGGTAACTTTGTCTCACTTGAAACCAAGGTTTGCCTATTCCCTCAGAGTACTGGGCTTTGAGACATTACAACAGCATATGTGTAATACTGTAGGTATGTACCCAAAAAAATGTTATGCATATCAGAAAAGTTCCTATCAGTATCACAAAGCACAAGAATATATACTGTTCCAATCAAACTTAAGGAATGTTTATAAAACTCCACTGCCAATCATGAGTGGACAGGTGATCCGCTGTAGCGACCCCTAACTGGGAAAAGCCAAAAGAAGAAGAAGTTCTGCCACTGAACAAATCAATGGCATAGACAGTCCCCAATGTGCCCTCTTTGCAGAAGATTTCACCCAACTACCAAGAAAATCTCCTTCGAAAGTAGAAGGGGAACACTTGTTAACTGGAAGGTGTAGACATTTCTTAGCTGTCAGGTAGTGTGCTCATCAGACAGTCTCATCCTAAACCATACAGTAGCATCCACAGACAGTGTACATTGTGCATCCCCTAGAAAGGGTAATGCACTACAGATATTTAAAGACTGTTTTGTTCTAGAATGCTGTCTTGTAGGCAGGCATACAGGTTAGCGAATGAGTTAATCTGCAACTGCAACAGTGTAATCTGTACTACAGAATTAAGTAATGTATTCTAAAGAGAGTTGATCATGGTTATCCACTGAAGCCATGGCTATGACACTCTTAAGAAATCCATCCATGCCTTCTGGAGATGAATATAATAGCTATCAAACAATTATGTGAAATGTCACTGACATATCATCTGGAATGCAGAAAGTCCAGTTTTGGTGTCTTAATCCTGCCTTGACTGCACTGTAGTGTGCACCACAAAAAGCTGCACTGATGGCTACCACGTGTGTCATGTCTCTCAATATGTTACTGACAAAGCACAAAGGCCTGCCATCCCAAAATATCAGTGAACTATCTTAGGAATTCCAGGCACCTGAATAAAAACAACTACTAATGGTAATACTGATACAGAAGGATACAGGTTAACTTCTAGGATGGTACCGATGATGCAGGCTGCAACTGTATGACCAAGTTCAGACAGCCTTACAAAGTGTAGTTGTCAAGTCCAAGCCTTGACATATCATGTATACAGGTATAATGTGTAATGACAAGCCAGACATGGTCAATACCTATAGCATCATAAAACAGGCATGCCTATTTATGACCTCTTCTTGCTGCCATTATATATATATATATATATATATATATATATATATATATATATATATATATATATATATATATATATATATATATATATATATATATATATATATATATATATATATATGTATATATATATCTATATATATACCTGATAACACCGACACGCCATAACACCGATAACAAAATAACCCACACGAAAACGCTGAAAAAAAAAGTTCAAAAACACTAAATTTCACATGCCCGACAAACAACAAAACAAATACCTTTCCCAAAACACACACACGCAACACAAGCACACCAAAAACCTTACAAACCTACACTAAACCTTACATACACAACTATCTATGCACTATCCTTAACTCAAACCCTAACCCTAAGGTCCGTCACTTTCGCACACTTACCTTACCCGCACCCTAACCCTAACTCACTTAACCCACCCCTAAACCTAAACTCCGTCACTATCGCACACTTACCTTACCCACAGCCTGACCCTAACGTCTGTCCCTATCGCACACTTACCTTAACATGTCGGTGTTCTCAGCGTCAGGATTCTCAGCTGTCGCTCTTCTCCGCTGTTGATCTTCCGGTGTCGGCATTATGCGATGTCGGCGTTTTTAGGTAGACCTATATATATAAATATATATATATATATATATATATATATATATATATAAATAGATATATGGGTCCACTTCCAAATACTGACTTTCAAAATACCTAAACTCAACATACTGAGACCAAAATCTCTGAAAACTCAAAATACTGAAACTCAAAATATCAAAAAAACACAGTACAGCAACACAACTATATTGCAGCAGAACTACACACAGAGACATATGGATGGGTATGCCTAAATATGTCTCTATTTCATTTACAGCTGCAGCTGAGTGGGCTGTGAATCAGGAAATCTATGGAAGTAGGCCGCAAAGGCTGCCTCGCGAGGCTGGTGAGTAGCAATCCTGCTTGTAGTAGTCATACCAAATAAATATAAAGTAATAGAAAGTCATCTGGCAGCATAAAAAACTGTTTTATGTGTTGTACTGAATAAACCAGACAATAAGACAGCAATAGTCCCATATAGGTCATATTTAAATAAAAATGTAACTACCTGGCAATAAAGCTCTAAATTCTCGACTGGTTGTGTTTACTCTTGTATTGTATAGCATTTATTGTTGCATTCTCTGAACAGTAATGTCGTATTAATCACTGTTACCCACACTGTGCTACAAAAAAATGTCTAAGAATGTCTGTATAAGACTGTTGTAAGTACAAGATCAGATTGTACAACCAAGAGAGACTTAGACAGAAAACACTGAAGAAATAGTCAGCAATATCCAAATAGCACACTCTACTATGACTTAAATTGTTGTATTTTTAGCAGACACAGACATGGTTCGAATCCTGGGAGTGTTAGTAAGCTATATGCATAATCATGCCTCTCAACTCTACAGATTTTTCAGAATGTCCAGATAACTGGCTCATATTTTCTGCCTGTTCCTCTGTCCCCCTGGCAAATCAGTGGGATGATTTCAGAATTGTAGTCATGAAATAATGATATACGTTTGATTTTCAGACCTCAAAACCTTCATAAAATGTATATTAAAACAAATCCTGTCACTCATGCAACTCTCCAAGTTTATGACAGCAATATTCAAAACATGTCCCTATTTGTACCCCCATGTTGTCAAGATTTGTCCAGAGTGTGTGCATTAAGAGATTGATAGGTATGTGCATAATATTAACTTTGAATCTGGGAATATGTGTAGAAACAGTCAGGTAGTGTTAACAGACATTCCTTCCACAGGTCTACCAGGTAAGAGATGTAAGAATTTAGCTATAAAACAGTTTAAGTATGCACTGTGTACAAACATACCACTGCCCAAAACAAGGCCATAGGGCATTGTAATAATACCTGTACCTTAATGACTAAAGCAATGATCATTAAAGTTGTGAGTAGTACAAGGATATATAGGTTGTTAATTGACACCCCCCCAACATATCTGCAACAATAATCTAAATACACAAATCAATGGGTATGTTTACACCAAACCTACTGTTGGGACATATGTCCTATTGTGTAATAAATATTGAAATGTGTTTCTATTAATGTTCCATGTTGAAATACTATCATCAGTGGCCTGTTGCTATCCATGTAACCTGCATGACATTGTAATGGCCACTGTGGTTCCATATATGCATGTGTTCTGTTTGCTATGCATCTGTTCCAAATCTACTGTTCTGGGTTAATGGAAATATGTATGCATGATGTTATAACTAATCCTGGATTGTGTTGACTATTACTAACCCACATATGTTTTAAAACTGCAATACCATAGCACGTATGGGAAGGCCGGTCCCAGCAGACCACCTCTCCTACCTCATCTGGCCATGGCAGCAGGCCTCATCACACCTGGGACCCACCCCAGGACCTCCTCATCCACTGTTCTTGCACCACCTTCAGGTGGAACTGCCTCAGGGGATGGGGCTTGTCCCACCCCTGGGAGTGGGCGCAGAAGGGATCCTGTCACCCAAAACCAGATCCAGGGATTGTTGCATAGCGAGCTCCAAAGGGAGTTCGGAGATCTGCTATGTGAGCTTGAGGGCCGCATGGTGCATTTAGTGGGTCAGCCCCCAGCACAGCCATCTTTGGGGCTGTGAAGGTGCAATGGTGACTGGCCATGGGTCGGCACTTCAGTCCCACTGTTTCCATTTGGAGGGTGATGGGCTTCTGATTTCCAAATACTCCTCCCCATCCAAGGTGTTTACCCCCCACATGTGTCATATACCATCCCTGTATGCTGTCTTGTCTGTCTTCCTACCCAATCTACCTCCCCAAATATACCTACTATCCTTCAACAACATCTTACTCTCACCTTAAAAAAAAAGGGCAATCTGTTCCTAAAAAGAAATGTTGCCCCATACCTAGCTGTCCATTTTGCACACGTGTCCACTGGAGACATGTAATTTGGTCTAATTGGCTTCACAATGCATTATTGCTGTCCTCACCCCTCTCTCAGGGGTTTAAACATACAAATCTACCTCCAAATTCAGTACATATGCACAGCTGTTGATGTAGAAGAAATGGACAGCTATGGACCTTCCCTACACCTGTCCTGCACATTCCTAGCTACTTTACGTATTCTTTTTCCCTCTGCGTGCCCCTTTTTCACCACTTTCCTATCACTTCTTTTCTTTTAAAGAAATTAGCACAGGGTAAGTGGGAGTAAGCATTTTAAGCAGTAGTAAGCGGGTTTAAGCCTGTCTGCATGGTAGCAAGCAATGGATACACAGATTAAGCACTGTCAGGCTGTCTATAAGCATATTTAAACAGAAGTTAGCATTGCTTACCATCACGCAATCCCATGAAAACCCACTTACAACCACTTAAAAGTGCCTTAATCACTCTGTATCCAACAGCCTTGTTCTGCCCAGCAACAAAATGATTAGTCATTGGAAGTCTTGAACCCAGGACCCTCAATACCATAGCCACAGTGGCTTACCACTAAGCCATTTGAGCCGTACATAGATGTGATCTTTTCTCAAACATATCATGCAGCACTGCAGGGGGGATGCTGTCCACAACACAACATAGCAGGTCATGTGCACATCGTCCTGGCTGGTCCCAACAGGGACCCAGATCCAGTGGACATTTGTGATCATCAGGGGAGAGCACCATATCTGGACTTATACCTGGTAGTGCCCGTGGAACCCCTGGCATGCACAATTCTCATGTCTGTGGCTGGAGACGGTGAACTGCATACCCTGCCAGGTACGGTCTGCAGCTGTCCAACAAAGCCCTGTATAGGGCAGCCACATGGCAGAACTGTGTGCATACACACACACACACACACACACACACACACACACACACACACACACACACACACACACACACACACACACACAGAGGAAAAATAGAAATCAGCTAGCCAACAGGTTATGCATTAGGATGAATGTTTTGACAGATAGACGTCTGACACTGATAAGTATGCCATTACTACATGACAGCAGCCCTCAATGACATGTCGTATATACATAGTAGTCTACAGTTAATATCCACATATCAGATCAATATCCAGTAGCAAATACTTAATAACACACAGCTCACACACCAAGAACACAATAGTCAGTACTCAGAGTCCAGCTTTGCATGCAAGGGTGTATGGTTCCAGTACTAAAATCTGCAATCTGCTCTTACTTGGAAAAGCACTGTTAACAGTAATAACTTTATGATACAATATATGCAAGTGTGACTGCATATAACCTGGGATACTACACATGTATGAAACACATACAAAGAGAAAAGTTTGTTGTACTAGCCATATATACTCAGGTGTCCCATACAGTATACTCACAGCCCTTGCTACTGTAATAACAGCACATAGAAGCATGTTATGTACATATAATTAAATACACTTATTAAACATGTCATTACCCTGTTGTTTTCTCAGTCTGGAATGTGATAACTGGTTACCAAGGCTAAGCTATCCTTAGTAGGTGTAAGCATTGCTAAAATGTAAATCCTAAGCACATTTGTGCACTGGTAAGCGAAGCCTACACAGTGTAAGCTCTTATTAGTTTAACCATATGCTAGCAGCACTTACTGCCATGCAAACCCATGCAAATCTGCTTAAAGCTGCTCAAACCTGCCTTAACCACTCTGCATCCAACAGTCCTTGTTCTGCCTAGCAACAAAATAAAGAGCCCTTGCAGGTCTTGAACCCTGTACATTATAGTCACAGCAGTTAATCACTAAGCCATCACAGCTGTGAAGATGTTTGTGTTTTTTTCAAATATATGTCAGTACACATACTGAATAGTAGTGAACAACCGTTTTGACTTCTACAATTGTGAAGTACTTGTTAGTGAAAATAGTGTTGAATCAGTATGTTGTTATATCTAAATATACACATATCAGACAAATATGGTGGGATACAGCTGGGAAGGTATATACAGCACTCATGTTTACACATTAAAATGATATATATATATATATATATATATATATATATATATATATATATATATATATATATGTGTGTGTGTGTGTGTGTGTGTATGTAGTCCACTGCAAATGACACTGTGGTTACTATCTGTGAGGCAATATGCAGGGAACTACAATATAGTGGTTGTTGCCCAGCCAAGTGTGTTTGTGTATGAGACATGGGTGGAGAGTGTTCTCTGAGTAATACAAGGGTTGCCTATATTGTTCACCAATCCATAATGTCACATGTAGGGCTATGGATTGTCTACACCAGCCTATCTTGTGTTTGACATCTGTTGTCCTTGTAAGGTGGACATTGTAACATATGCTAGTTCCTTAATTTAATAATTTAGCAAAACCCACCCCACAATGCATCATGTTATTACACAATCACAGCAACCTCCACACAGGATATTGATGACAGACAAGCATATACACACACTTGCCAGTACGGAGATCCAAACCACTACCTAGCTATGTATTGCTAATACAATATACCACATTTATCTCACGTGCCACAGAGCTTATAGGATGAATATTGTCCCAAGGTACTTCTAAAGTGAGGAACATAACCAGCCCTTGTAAATACTGGCATTGGCTGATGTAGTTGGTGAGAGATCCCAAAAATAATTTTACCCTAAACACACATTTACATTTGCCAGGGGTGAGGTTCAAACCTCTATCTAACGATTATTACAGACCATTATGTTATACATTTACCACATGTACCACTGACCTAATATGGTTTAGGGTTCGCAACAGGTATTTCTAAGGTGGATGATATCTGCAGGACTGCTAAAGTCAGGCTTTGAAATGTGTACTGGGTGTAAATGAGGCCAAAACCTTTGAGTTACACACACAAACACTTGCCACAGATACGATTCAAACCCATATCTGTGCAGTTATTGCTACTACTTTGTTTTGCATTAATGGCATGCACCACAGAGCTTATAGGAATAGATCTTCTCCACAGGGGTATTTCAAGGTGATTGCCATCAGCAAGCTTGCTAAAGTAGGGCAATGGGAGGTGTAGTGACTGTGAATGGCCTCAAAATCATTAATCACTACACACACACACACACACACACACACACACACACACACAAAGTTTCACAGTTGCCACTTCAGGGATAAGAACTCCTACTTAACTAGTATATTTTACTATAGCATTACACAGTCATCGCATGTGCCACAGTGCTTATAGTGGTGTCTCTTCTCCAAAGGGATATTTCAAGGTGACTGACATCAGCAGGCTTTCTAAAGTAGGGCAATGGGAAGTGTAGTGACTGCAAATGGCCTCAAAATCATTCATCTCTACACACACACACACACACACACACACACACACACACACACACACACAGTTTCACAATTACCATGTCTCGATTAGAACCTATGTCACACTATAGCATTACACAGTTACCGCAAGCACCATGGAGATTATGGGCCTGAGAATTGGCCAGAGGGTTATTTCAAAGTGAGTGACAGCATGAGTGCTAACATTGGCTATGGGAAGTGCAGTGTGTGTGTGAATGGGCCATAAACCATTCCTCTGGAAACACACACACAACACTCAGTCACACACAACTTTACATTTGACAGGACTGGGTATACAAAAGCTAGATGAATACTGTTTATACTGTCATGTTGCACAATTATCAGAAGCACCACAGACACTATAGTGCTGTGGGCTACCAAAAGCAAATGTCTACAGACATTGGCACATCATGTGATATTGGCCAACTGGATGTGTAGTGGTTGGGGCAGGCCTCATGATGGCAATCACTCTGTCATAGGTTCATAGGTTGGTACTAGGCTATTGGTCTAGGGCTTATACAAGCCTAGCCAAACAATTCCATGGATTTTTCTTCCCACAATATTTACTTCCCTGGACCCCTGTCTAGCAGGGTGACTGGCGTGATCTCCGGGGTGAATTTCCTGTCTCCCATCCAATCGTCAAAGTTCCTTTTGAAGAGGGCCAAGGAGACTCTCTGCTTGACATGTATGGGCAGTCTATTCCAGAGTATGGGGAGTCTCTGGGTCAGGAACCTATCCCTCCAGCATGTTTTGTTCATTGTGATGACAAGGTTTAGATCCCTGGAGCGTGTGGCTCTGAGGGATTGGGATTTCTTTACGTGGAGCATGTCCATCAGTTTAGGGTTTGACTTGGCCTTGTATGTTAATTAGAGATCGCCTCTGAGTAGACGATATGCCACAGAGTATAGCTGGAGTTTTTTTAGACAGCCAGCATAGGGCGTCTGCTTTTGGCCTGTGATTCTTTTAGTGAGGAATTTCTGCAGCCTTTTCACCTGTTACAGATGTCTTGTGAGGTACATGCCAAACGAGGAGTTGTACTCTATAATGGGTCTAATGAGGGATGAGTACAGTGGGACAATGACCTCATTTTTTCTGGATGAAAAGCCCTTAGTAATGAGGTGTGCCACATAGAAGGATTTACTGACTGTTGTGGTGATGTGGTTATCGAAGGTGAGACCACTGTCTACCTGTGTCCCTAAGTCTCTCATCACCCGTTTGATGCTTAGTGTACTGCCACCCATGTGGCAATTCATGAGTACATTTTTTTTCCCAAAGGGGATAACTATACATTTCTTGGCATTAAGCTTGAGCCCATGGATCTGGCACCAAGCATCTGTTTCTGTAAAGCCCTTTTGTAGAATATCCACATCATTTGGGGATTCAATAATGGCTCCCAGTTTGCAGTCATCTGCGAACTTTGTTAGCCAGATTCTCATAGTGTTGGCTTGTACTTCAGAGAAGGAGATGCCAAACAAGAGCGGTCCCAGGACTAAACCCTGAGGTACTTCACTTGTCACGTGTCTGGAGCTGGATTTGGAGTCAGCTACTTTTACAGTCTGGGTTCTTTCAGTAAGCCAGTTGGCAACACATCGAGTGACATAGGGATTTATGCCCAGCTTAGTAAGTTTATCTATGTTTCCAAAGTAGGGGATGGTGTTGAAGGCCTTGGCAAGGTCCAGATAGGCTGTGTGGACCATCTTACCCTCGTCCACAGCTCTGGAGACTGATTCAAAGAAGTCAATCAGGTTCAGGAGACAAGATCATCCCTTCATGAACCCAAACTGGGTGGGGTCCAGTGTTTGAAGGTTGCCAATGTCTTTGTTTATAAGTTCCATGATAATGCATTCCATGCCCTTGCAGATCAGGCTCATCAGACTGATGGGACAGTAGTTCCTGGGATCCAAGGTGGACCCCCCCCCCCCTTGTGGAGTGGGATAACTGTAGCTGTGCACCACTCAGTGGGCATGAAGCCTGAGGTGAGGCTATGATTAAACATGACACTTAGGTGAGGTGCCACTTCATTTTGTAGTTCATGTAGTACACAGCCTGGGATGTCATCTGGTCCCATGGATGCTGTTTTCTTATCTTTGGAGAGTACAGTTTCTACCTGTGTGGCAGTGATTACCGGAATTTGGCAATTTTTTGGTATTGAGATGGGCCCATTAGAGGATGAGAGGGGAGTGAAGTTGGCACTAAATCAATCTGCTACTGTCTGCCTCTCTCTTCCCCATATCTCTGTGTGTGTATGTTTGACCTATAATAGTGTGTTGGCCTTGGATATGTGTGAGTATTCCTACCCAATGTATGTGCAAAGCATGAATGGTGTGCAATGTCATGTGTGTGCACAGACATCTGTGACTGACAGATATGTATAGTCCACTATTGTTGTCAGATATGGGCTTCATTTCTTTAAGTGTAGGAGCATGCTCAGTATGACCTTCTGTATTGATTTTTGTGAATCCATTCCAGGTAGGTTGTGCTCCAGTGCAGGATTTTGTGTTCTACACCTACAGCTAGCGACCTGTTTCTGCAGGACATCTGTAGATAGGTTGACAATATGGAGTCACAATGGCTGAAAAATAGTGGAATAGTGTAACTATTGTGTCTGTGCTGCTTGTGTTACATGGCTGGTGTTAGCAGAGATATTCAGACATATGTACTGTTTTACACTGTGATGTATTATGGCATCACCTACTGACAGATATACTTGTTTGCTCACAATTATTTCCTGGGAAATACAAGATGAATGAAGCTGTGTCCAGTATTGTGGTCTGCAGCCTACATATTCTTGCACACTCATGCCAATCTGGAGGGGTTGCTGCAGACACTTGCTGATGGGTCTGTGTAAATGGTCCAGCACCTTGGTACTGTGGTGGCTGAGGATCTCCTGCTTGTACATCTATCAACATAACAGAATGGCCATATCCTGCTGTGGCCATACCTCTCAGCTGTACAGATTCACCCAGGTTACCCAAAGGCAGGGCTCATATATCTGGTCAGTTCCCCTTCACATTGTAGTTTATGAACAGGTTTGTAGCCACCCATTACTGGGTTTGCAGGCAGGGGTAGTATGGGCACACATCAGAGTTTGAGACTTCTACACCCCCCCCCACTGTTTTATTCTGTCCTCTTCCTAACATTATGTGAGTGATATCCGAGAAGTATTCCTAAAGTTTTCCCTTCATACCAGCGGAATTTAGGGGTTTGTCCACAGGACATGGTGGGCATGCTACTGGGATTTGTCGACATGGCCTTGAATTTATGTTCTGCTGACTGTATTATGTTGTTAGTTTGGATCCCATGAGATAACATACATTGGCAGTACAGGTGAGGCACAGGCCTTTGACAGAGGACTGTAGGCATTTGGTAGTGATGCAGGCCATCTGTAGCAAGCCAGTGCATTATGTCATGCCCACAGTCCCAGGCTGTGAGCCACTGGATTTCCCTAGGGTGACAGGGTAAGTGTGCAAGGTGTTAATGGCAGTATTTCCTGTCCATACTAATCCATTGTTCTGGATGCTGGTATGGTGCTGCTTACAGCAAGGGACACACCTGCATGTGACACCTCTTCAGCATGCTGCATTCTGTGGGTATTCCCATACAGAAGTAGGGGTCATACTGTACTCATTCCCAACAGCAGTGATATGACCTGTGATAAACCTGTGGCTGATGGTAGGGTAAGCTGAGTGCATGTGTGATATGGAAGCTTCTTGAAACTGACTCACATATATACCTGGGACATTCCCCGTATGCTGCCTTTTGGGGAAATAGCCAGTCTCTCATTACTTCATAACTGTGCCTTTTGCGGTCTGCCAGTGATTGGCCAGACTACATCAGTATTCCATGCTACACAGACAACTAATGTGCTGCTAACCTGTATGTACAATTCCAAATGTGTGTACAGTTGACAGTTACATTTTATGTACTCTGTCTAGGGTACTTCCACTTTTGTACTGTGTATATGTCTGGGCCCACATTCATAGCATGCCCGTCTTTCAGATGGTGACAGATATTGACATCTGAATCATGAGTATGGATGACTGCTGAATTGGGTCTTGCTGGGATGCATTGTGGTTGGCACTGCAGTTGTCAGAACATGGCCCTCTCATCAACAGTACTGGCCATAGGCCACAAGGACACAACCCTCTATGCCTACATGCTGACCACTTCCACATAATATACAACATACAATAACCTAACACACAGAGCCCTGCATATTGTGCACATGCAACAATCTAACCTGTAAATTGGGCCTGCTCAGGTAATCTGTGCTCCACTGTTATTAATCCCACACATACATGTTACTGCATTTCTACATAGGATTGTGGGGGGGGGGGGGCACCTGACAACTGTAAACATTTGCTATGACTGTTCTGGTATTTCAGGTACTCTGTAGCTTCCATTTCATTTTGTATTCTGACCTATCATGCAGACTAGAGGCATATCAGTAGAGTACAGAGCTTAGGTTTTATTGACCTACATTTCAGTTTCAGACTTCTTACCCTTTAGAACTAACTTACAACTGCCTAACCTGTTGTAGTCTGTCTGTGTAGGTCTGGAGGGGAGCTGTTCTCCATTGCCATTAATTGGAGGCCTTAGCACAGCCTTTTTTTTATGGTCATCTACATCTGTCCTGCTGGCTGAGGCTGTTGTTGGGTATGTGAGCCTCACTGACATGCATGTATGTGTCCTATGGACACACATTTGGGCCACCACATGTACTGCAGTGGGATTTGTCACCTTGTCTAGTACTGCATACTTTGTTGACACCAGTATTTGTTATGGATTTCATGCTGCCCATATAGGTGTCCACTATCTGCTGCCATACCATTCAGCCACACGATTCCCTTGCATGCTCATATCCATACCATAGATACACCAGCAGAACATACTACTCTATTCAGCAATTGATAGGAAGAGTGACTTACCTTGTGCCTGTGCTAATATTGAGGATGGTGCTGGAGGGCTGACTATGTTGGATTCACATAGTACACTCCCTATACATGGTAAGGCACAGGTAGTGTCATGTTTGCCATACCTTTTACTGTATGTGCGAGTCAGAGAGAGGTGTCATTCCCTGAGATCCTACCATGTCAGTGTATGTGCCATGTGTTGCCTCTTTGCCAAAGCCTGGGCATACTGGACATGCCTACTTCTGCCTAGATGGGCAGGCTCAGGTTGTTCCTCCTGCAAGTCACTCTGTGCCTCTGCTGGCCTTGGCAATGGTGGGGGACTCTGCAGCCCTGCCCCTTGCTGTTCCGGCTGCAGGATCATATTGTGTAGCATGGCACATACAATGAAAATTTGTGTACATTTAACTGGAGAGTACTGCAAGGCTCCACCAGATATGTCCAGGCACCGGAACCGTGACTTGAGCATCTCAAACACATGGTCTGTTATAATTCTGGTTTGTGCATGTGCCTCATTATGGAGTTCTTGTTTGGGTGTGTGTGCATTTCTGATGGGGGTCATCAGCCAAGGCTCCAGTGCGCAACCAGCATCCTCCACTAGGTGGCCATGTGGGATGTTCCCACTGGCAAATCTCTGGTACAGCTGTGTCAAATGCCAGATGTGGGAGTTGTGATAGCTTCCAGGGCTGCCAGCACATACATTCATTATAATGCCCTGGGAATTGCACACAATCTGGAAGCCATTGCGGTTTATGTAGACCCCACCCCGCTTGCTGGGTGGTGCTTTCATGTGTATGTGAGTGCAGTTATAGCACACACTACCTCAGGGTATTCTGCTATTTGGTAGAAGAGATGCATATTGCTGGTCAATGCTCCATGGGCATTGAGGAAATATATGTGCTCACTGGCATGTGCTGACATGGGAGTACCCTGGATGCTAATGCCTGTGAGATCCCCATGATATCCCCAGTTGGCCTTTGAAGGTACCTGTGGCTAGTATTCTTAAGCCTACACATACCTTGGTATCCACCGGGATGGGTTTCCCTCTGTTGGTTCTGTGTGTGAGGCATGTCTGGCACAGCTCAACAATTTGCTGTAGGATGTCCCTGTCAACCCTATAGCACTCCACTATCTCCAGCTCATGTAGCCCCTGGTAGGTTAACCTGGGTCTGTACACTCTTCTCCTTCTCCTCAATGGGGGTTATTCGTCAGCATTCTTATCCTAACCAGCCTCAGCCTCTTCCACATATTGATGTATGAGAGCAACAGCAGCCCCTATCATTTTATTAGTTTTGTCAGGTAAAATTTCACCATCTGTGTACACCAGTGGTGTAGAGTTTGTGGGAAAAACCAGAGTGAAACATGTTAGCATAGTTTATAGTAGTGTACTGGGCTGGCCTGGGCTGCTGCCTGTGTAATTGGCTGATTCTTATACATTTCACCTGCCAGCTATGCTTGTTCTCCTTGATTGCCTTCCTACTGCTGTTTTCCCTTCCCATTGCCTTCCCATTTAAGCCCCGAGGTGTGCCGTGCATACCCAGTGCTCAGATGTTAACATAGCTGCTATTTCTGTTTTTTTTTTTTTTTTTGAAACCTGGAGTGTGGCATGCACACCCGTTTAGGCAATGTAAACACTTCTAGGCAGACTCAGACATACCGCCCTTCCTTAGCTGTGCTTAGCTACGGGCAAACACAGGCCACAAAGCTCCAATAAGCTTACAGCATGCATGACACTCCCGCTTATGAGGTCATCTACCTCTTATTCTTATACCATGGTGTTGCTGCACCTACACGGTTGGGTGCAAGCTAACAGTGAGGAGAAATCTGTGATTCAGTAACAGTCCTTTCCTTTGCATAAAACAGACTGCTAATGCATGGTTACAAAACTGACACAACCTTCCCCCTAAGCAACCACTATTCTATGGCATTATTGTCTTATGCGTGCCTTTGACTATTATGGCAGAATTCTGATTTTGGTTTAAAAGCTTATTTCCAACTTTTTTTCTTATTTTCGGGCCGATCCCATTTGCGCACTACTGCCCTAGGCTTAAACGGCCGAAATCAGCCCAAAAAACAAAGTTATTTTTTATAATTTGCAACTATTTACCATGCCAAAGGCCATATATTTGGCCATTGGCATGTCTACTACATTGAATACATGCTTTCTTTGGAGCTGTCATGCCTCTGTTTTGTAATTTACAAAAATGTGTTCGGTTAGTAGTCGAATACATTTCTGCAGGTTACACTATTCCTGCACAGATGCCTGCCTGCTTCCTGGATCACTAATTCACCTCATTTGCATGGATTTCAGCTGCAAATGGGGTAATTAGCATACATGAGTTGGGTCTGTGCAGGAATAGTGTAGGAACACTCAGGCACATCCCGGGAGCTCATTCCTGATCGCTCGTTGGTCATATTGCACGCAGCAGCTCTTGCACTATTCCTGCATGCCATGCAGAGCTTCCTGAATCCCGGGGATTGTGTTGCCAAATGCATGGGCCACTAGTGAATCTTACAGTGCTATGTGCCACTGTGGATACCCCTTTTGGTTCAGTGATTCACCCTATATATATATATATATATATATATATATATATATATATATATATATATATATATATATATATATATATACATACACACACACACACACACACACACACACACACACACACACACACACACACACACACACACACACACACACACACACACACACACACACACACACACATGTATATATATATATATATATATATATATATATATATATATATATATATATATATATATATATATATATATATATATATATATATAGGTTCATAGGTAGGTACTAGGCTATCTGCCCAAAAGCATTTATAAGCCTAGCCAGAATGTGTTGGCTTTCGCCACCCCCTTAGATTAGTTCCCTATGCCTCTGTCCAGCAGAGCCACTGAAGTGATCCCCGGGGTAAACTTCCTGTTTCCCATCCACTCGTCCTCGGTTTCTCTTGAAGACTGTTAATGAGGAGCTCTGCCTAATATAAATTGGAATCTTGTTCCAGAGCATGGGAAGTCTCTGGGACAGAAATTTATCCCTCCAGTATGTCCTATTTATTGTTGTGGTGAGGTTTAGATCCCTAGAGCATGTGGTTTGAGCGAATATGGTTTTCTTTAGGTGGAGCATGTCCATCAATTCTGGGTTGGACATGGCCTTGTATGTCAGGCAGAGTTCACCTCTGAGTAGGCAGTATGCAACTGAGTACAGCTGGAGTTCTTCAGTCGAGCTGCATAGTGCATCTGTTTGAGGCCAGTGATCCTCTTGGTGAGGTACTTCTGTGGTCTTTCCGGCTGTTGCAGGTGTCTTGTAAGTTACATCCCAAATGGGGCATTGTACTCTATGATGGGTCTGATGAGTGATGTGTAGAGGGGCACAATGACCTCTTTTGATCTGGATGCAAACCTTTTTGTGATTAGGTGGGCCACATAGAAGGATTTTCTAACCACTTTGGCAATGTGATTATCAAAGGAGAGATTACTATCTACTTGGGTCCCCAGATCCCTTATTTTGTCTTCCATATTTAGAGGGCTACCACCTATGTGGTATTTTGTGAGTACTTTGTTTTTTCCAAAGGGGATGACTATGCACTTTTTGGCATTTAGCTTGAGGCCATGGTTTTAGCACCAGACATCTGTCTCAGTGAGACCCTTTTGGAGAATGTCTGTGTCAGCTGGAGAGTCAATTATAGCCCCTAGTTTGCAGTCGTCTGCAAACTTGGTCAGCCCTAGTCCTCCTCTGCTTGCCTGTACCTCTGAGAAGTATATGCTGAACAGGAGGGGTCCTAGGACTGAGCCTTGGGGGATGCCACTTGTAACCTGTTTAGAGTCATACCTAGCTCCTCCAACACTTACCATGTGCATTCTATCCATGAGCCAGTTGGCAGCCCATCTCATGACGTAGGGGTTTATGTTCAGGCTGGTGAGCTTTTCAATAATACCAGAATGTGGAATGGTGTTGAAGGTGTTTGCAAGGTCTAAGTAGGCTGTGTGGACCACCTTTACCTCATCTATAGCCTTGGTAACTGTCTCAAAGAAGTCCACCAGGTTTAGGAGGCATGATCTGCCCTTAACATAGCCAAACTGGTTAGGGTCCAGTGTTTGGAGGTTCGCAATGTCTCTGTTAATGAGACCCATGATGATGCGCTCCATAGCCTTGCAGACCAAGCTAGTCAGGCTTATAGGGAGATAGTTCCCGGGGGTCTGTTGTAGCTCCACCTTTGTGGAGGGGAATATCCATTGCTGTGCACCACTCTACGGGCATGTAGGCTGTGGAGCAGCTGAGTTTGAACAGTGTGTTTAGTTGAGGGGTTAGTTCATCTTTGAGCTCATGTAGGACACAGCCTGGGACACCATACGGTCCCATTGATGATGTTTGTGGCTTTGGAGAGGACTGTTTTAACCTGAGTGTCTGTGATTTCAGGAGCATTATAATCTTCTGGTATGGTTATGGGCCCTTTTGAGGATGAGAAGGGAGTGAAGTTTGCACTGAACCTGTCTGCCAGGATGTTGGCGATATCGGTCGGTTCACTGTATTTTGTGCCATTCTGCACTAACTCTGAGCAGATCTGGTAATTGCCACTTAGATTCTTGACATAGCTAAAGAATGCCTTGTGGTTTTCTTTGGAGTCTTCGGCAATTTTTCTTTTGAAGCTAGTCTTGGATGATTTCATGAGGAATCATAGTTTCTTGCTGATACTGATCAGGGATGTCTTCACCTCTTGGGATTTTACTCTTTTCTGTACTAGTTTCCTCCTTCTATTGTATAGCTTGTTTATGGCAGGGGTCCACCAGACTGGTTTCCTTTTCTTGGAGGAGTGAGTCTTGGTTTTGCTTGGGATAGCATGATCCAGGCATTCTTGTAGGTGCCCATAGAGTGCATTAGTAAAGGATTTTGCAGCTTGGGCAGTGTTATCCTTTAGCATGGGGGATTTGAAACTTTCCACCTTGGTCTTAAGTAACGTGGTTTGCTTTTGAAAAGTTTTTCACGGTGGTTTCTTTGATCGGGGTGGGGGTGGAATGTGGATATCCAGATTGATTAGTTTATGGTAAGATCTAACCAGCGAGCGGTTGGCCTCCTGTGTGGAACACTGGTCACCCATGTTGGTGATGACCAGGTCCAATATGTTGTCACCACTAGTGGGGGTGTTGACCAGTTGATCCAGGGCATTTGAGTTTATAAATTCTAGGAAATGTTGAGCAAGGGAGTTAGTACTTGAGTAGTTCTCCCAGTTAATGTTTGGGTAATTGAAATCACCCAATATCAGGATGTTTGGTAGGACCTTTATGTTTCCCAGTGTTTCCAGAAATGTGGAATGGGGGTCCTAGGACATGGTGGGTGATCTGTAGCAAGCTACAATTTGAATTGCAGTTCTGCCCATTGTTAGTTGCACATGGATGATCTCTGAAGCATCGAGCTGTGCTATTAACCTGGAGTTGTGGGTATCCTTGATGAATATATATATATATATATATATATATATATATATATATATATATATATATATGTTTATGGACTTGGCTGGTCAAGAGGATTATAGGGTACCTACTGTAGTTCTGAACCTTCCATATATAATATGTGGAGCACTACTTTTCATAATGTGGAAAACTTGTAACTTCAACAAGGACACTCAGATCATGATTCAAATGTGTTATGTTATATTTATATATATTAATTTATGATGTAATATGATATAACATGGTGTAATGATAAGATCTGTGGCATAAGCTTCTGAAGAAAGCATCTCTGACAGACCTTTTCAGTGTGTTTCAGTGTGGAGCATGAGAACTGTAACAGTCAAAGTAAGGAAAATTCACCATAAAAAGATAAAATTTAGTGATATGGCACAAGTATATCCAGTTATGGTGATTTTATGTAGGCAGATCATAGTCAACCACAGCATGCACCTCTGCACAATCAGTTTGCACACTGTAGTAGGGAATTGTTAAGTGTACATCTCTAATATCCACAGATGTACCATTGTGTACAGACACATCTGTGAGACCCAGAAAATACTGTGTACTATGTGGCAGTTGCCATGGTACAGGCATAATTCCATACTCACCATTGTACCAGTACACATGTAAGGCAGCAGACCATTTCAAAGTACTGTCTATTTCCTGTAGTAACACATCCTCTGCATGTAATGTGACCCTGAAAAAGCATACTGTGCATGACTGTGTTAATATGTTCAGATGCAGCATGTTGCCCATCAATACTAGGCTAGAAGGAAACAATCTCCTACACAATATAGATGTGTGGGTTTTTAATGTGTAGTGCAAGCAATAGTGGTATACCAGCAACTCATGAGCTATACATCATAGTGGCAACAGAGGTCCCCCCTACATGCATAGGACCTATTGCCTGCTCCCACACCTCCATATTCATCCAGACCTGGGTTGCTTGGGTTGCTGTGTGCATGATATATCCATCTTGAATGCACTTTAGCAACAAGACTGTCAGGATACATGAAACCTTGCAGTAAATGTAGTTATGGCATTTGTGGGTGCTGTTTATTAATAAAATAGAGTATGCCTGTTAGTGATCCAAGGTACCATGGTGCTCATTGTTTAGATGACATACATTAGTGGTATCTCCTTGACTTTTTTGTTTGCTCTGAACTACAAATAACTATTGCATGTATGTGTCTTATTTATTTTTTATATACATATTCGTTTGTTTATTTAGCAGTTGGTATACAAAATCATCCACAACCCACTAGCTTGTCTTGCTGTTAGCCCATTAATCAACTTTTATATCCCAAATAAACATCTCAGATTTGAAGACAAACATCTCCTCGTAACTTATAAACCTAACAAAACCACAGGCCTAAGCCTTTCCTCCTGCTCTGTGGCAAAACTATGGAACTCCCTTCCTTTAACTATCAAAAGAGCTACTAACCTGCACTCCTTCAAAACCTCTGTAAAAGACTGCTTCAACAAAATTGGATTTGCTCCTGTATGAGTCCAGATTGAGGTACTCTTATACCATCTTCTACCTATTCTCTCTCTATCCTCACTACTAACTTACCCTACCCTCCCTTCCTCTACACATACTCTCCTGAGGTTACACTCATACCTTTCCCACATCTATTCCTACTATTCCCTCTATCACACCCTACCCTTCTCTACTCGTACAATCCTATGCCTTCACCAATATAATCTGTTCCCATATTTCATGATCTCTAGAATATTAATAACTGCTATGATAATCATTTATTATGTAAATAATGCTGCATCTTCCTATTGTTAGGCTTTCCATATAATTTATGCTTGAACACTATGACTTTATTATGTCTGCTGAGTTTTTATTCTGATAAACTAATGTGTAGCTTTTCAAATTTTGTGGCTGAATATTATGGGTATATTATGTCTGTTAAGTTCCCATTCTGAAAAACTAATGTGTTGTTTTCATATTTTTGCTTGAAAGTTATAATTTATTATGTCTAGTATTTTATTCTTTTAACCATATGTATCTGGAGCTTTTCTTCCCAGGCATCTGCTAAAAATGAGTATGTCATGATCCAGTCACTTTTCCAGTAAACAAATGCCAAATAAATAAATAAATTTGTGTCTATCTATGTCTGTTTATCTATTTCTCATTGCAGCATCTGTTAGCACAAACTGGTTGTTGCCATTTCTGGATTGTGGTGTGCAACCGTCAGTCTGTAAAGGTATTCAGCACCATTCACCTTAGTTGCAGTAATTTATAACAAGCATGTAACACCTGTGTCTCAGATTCTTTCCATATGATATATGCATAATGTAATAAAGACATCAGCAAACCCAGTACTGTGGTGAGGCATGTGCATATATACTCTAGTTTACTCACTATTCTCAGGTATATGCCTAACCATAGATATCCAGCATTATGACCATTACTGCAAGATGCCCACTGTGACAAGCACAAGTTCTTCTTAATTTGCATAATCTGACATATTATTCCTACTGCCATTATGGTTATATCTACAGCCACAAGACTTGTACTAAAAGAGCATATTGTGGATTACCTTTATAATCACATGCTTCCTAACCTTGTCAGACTGTGACCCACATTCCTTATTTTACTCACTATATCTGCTAGCATATCCCTATGTATACTGTATATAATATAGCTGGTATGGTGCTGTTGCCTGTGTTGCATCGTAATAATAGCATTTGTCTGTGTAAATATGTTTGCAAACTACTTGCTGTGCAGTGCTGTATGCTTCATCACTAGCACTTTGCAGCAGGTGACAGCACCCACAATTATACTGCAGTATGTCAGCATACAAGCCAGTATCCAGCATGGGCCTGGGACTGTACATGGTGCAAGCAGGAAAACTAATCCAGGTCCATTCACTAGAGCTGCTTTGGGCGATATTCATTCATATGTGGGAGGTTGATTATGTGTTCTAATTGTATCTCTTCATACCTATAGTCTGACAGGATAAGGCAGTGACCTGCTTATCTGCTAAAATACCATGAATAGCTAACAGCATTTATTACCCACTGGCTTGGAATCACATTGATCTTATGACTATCAGATATACACTGGCCACCAATGAAAGCGATTTCATGTTGCAATGTATTTGATGGTAGGCATGTGGGCATATTACATGATTTGCATATTACACATACTCTATTCTGATATTCCAGCCAGTCATACATAATATATATTATCCATGTTAGTTAGCAACAAAGCACAATGTTGCGAATAAGAAGTGTCATTGGCATTGTCCTTTGATTTGTGTGTATTCCCTGAGTGCGATATATGATGCATACCATTCATACCTCTCAACTTCTTAGTGCAGAAAATCTGGACAAGGCCTGAAAAAAATGGGGGTTCAAAGGCCCAAAAATAGGGACAGATTTTAAATATTGCTCTTACAAACTTAGAAAGTTGCTAGAGTAACAGGGTTTCTGTTAACATAAATTTTCTGACAGATTTGAAGTCTGAAACTCAACTATATGTCATTATTTAGTGACTTCAGTCCTCAGATCATACCAGTGATTTGCCAGAAATGCAGAAACCCACCAGTTGTATGAGGAATAGACCAAAAATATGAAGGCAAAATGTGGACATTTGCAGTTGAGAGGTATGGTACCATTTAGTTCATGCAACAGGAATAGCTGTCATATACAGAGATATGGCACACTGCATGCAATCACATGTATTAATGTTTTGTGTTCATTATGCATTCTTTCCTGCATACTTTGGGGTATTTCTCATATATGGTGGAGCAGCACATTTAGGTAAGTCAGTGATAATGGTAATTTACTTGATGCATAATATGACACGTGCTTTCTTGTCCACAGCAGATCATCTTTGACTTGGCCTAAATAACACATGCAACACTACATGCAACACTACAGGCTGCATGAGAGGATGCTGTGAAACATACTATGACCATACCCATTTCCCAGCTATGCAACCATATGGCATGGTCAGCAGGGTCACCTGTACTGGTACAGGTACATGGAGATGTGTGTCTTTAGAATATGTGCACTTTTAATATGTGCGCTACTGATTTTCTGTGTTATCACCTACACACCACCAGTACAGGCTGAATAGTACCATTTCATGTTTCTCCCTCCCCTCCAGTACACATTGCCCACTGTTTCCTACACAAGTCCTTCACAGGGTAGCATCAAATACAATCCCAGTCAATGCATATGTGTGTGTGTGTGTGTGTGTGTGTGTGTGTGTGTGTGTGTGTGTGTGTGTGTGTGTGTGTGTGTGTGTGTGTGTGTGTGCGTGTGTGTGTGTGTGTGTGTATAACAGTGGTTGCCTTCCATCCTACTTCCCTACTTCCCTAGGTCATCTGTTGACACACTACCATGCTGCATTGCTATGTGTTACAGAACCTGCATTTCCATGAACATCCATTCTAATACATCCCTACCATGGTCATTTTCCAGGTTTCCTATGTTTCTGCTTTACAGACTTGCACCTATTGCACAACTTACATATTCTTGGTGTCCATGTAGATGAAAGTTGTGACACTTCTGGTCCATTGCCCCTAGCGGATCTCCCTTACCACTTGCACATCTGAGTTGCACAGTATGCAAAATCTTTCATAGTTGCTGTCTATATAGCCATGTCCAACTTTCCTTTCCAGGCCCATGCTTACCAATGTCTCCTCATGACCTGCTGGGGCTGTGACCATCTTGGTGACTTCTCTTTGCTTTGGTTAGCAGCTGTGGACATGTTGTAGCACCTTATCCACAGTGCACTCACATTCATTATTTCCATGTGTATTTTCATGCACATATTTTTCTGCATTTCTGTATTTTTACTTATTTATTTATTTACATTTATTAAACTGAATAGAATACTGGTCACACATAGCCAATTTCAGTCGTAGCCTTGGGAAAAGTACAGCAATTAAATTAGACTACAGATAGAGTGTCAATGGAATACAATGTATACAGTAATGTCAGAGTAATGTGACAATGAGGCAAGTTTAGTAACATGCCTAGTTGTTGTTGTGTCTTTCAGCTTTTCCCGGTTAGGGGTCGCCGCAGTGGAACTCCAGTCTGCTAATGATTGGCAGTACATTTTTACGTGCCAAGTTGCCGGCCATGATGCACGACCTTCAACGAAGGTATGCCCATTCACGCATGTCTCCACACAGAAGACACTCTAGCTGAGAATTGGACAGGACAACGTGTAACTGTGAGGTGACAACACTACCACAGCACCACCACCGCAAGCCAGTAACATGCCCAGTATGAATCATAATTCACATTATAAGTTTAGTTGAAGATGAAATCAGTTTATGTAGTATGGATACATTTTATCCACTATATACCACAGAGTCAAATGTTATAGTAAGTGTGATACACAGATAGAGGGATATAAAGATTAAAATGGCATTACACAGACAGAAAATATGGCATGCTTGAAAGATGTGGCCACGTGCATAACACTGGTATTTAATGAGTTTCAGAAGATGACTTTTTAGTTGGGTCTGGAAGACTGAGAATGATGATACTTCTTTGAGACAGGGGGGATACATTTCAAGAGATCTAGGCTGAGAATAGAAAAACAGTGAATTGTGCATGGTAGGCCAAGTACATTTATACAACACTTTGTTAGTTTGATCAGCATTTTTGGGGCTAATAGGAAAGTATCTGAATAGTAATGATTCCTGAGGTTATAGTATGTGGCTTTTGCAGCAAGGGATGATAAAGTTTGGTTGTATATATGCTTAAATGGGTTCCATTAGTTTTGTCAAGATCTATTTAGTCGACTGCATTTGGCTGACTATACAGGCAGCCGACAGCTGTGTGAGATCTACAGTCCCTGGGGAGGGGAATATTCCATTTCCCCAGGGATTGTGCGATCTTGGAATTAATGCATACAATTAGCGGGGGTGGGGGGCTGCACCTCCCCCCACATGGGAGGATGTTGTTCTTTTTTATTTATTTATATTTAAGTAATATTTGCATGCACTGAGAAGCAACCTCAGTGCATGCAAACTAGGAAGTCAATGTTTCAGTTTTCAATGTAGAGTGGTTTACCTTCAGGATGTTAACATTTGTATTAGTTGAAAAATTGAAGGTAAACTGTTTAACTAGTTGGGTACTTAACAGGTAGTTAATTAACTGTCTGACTGAGGGACATTTTGCTTTTTCCATGGTTTTGCAGTGGTGTTCATATTTAGAACAGAGATAAGAGAGAATGATGAGTGTGGAAAGTTTATTGTTGATTGACTACATATGTGTGTGTATTTGTCTTTGAAATAGATGTTAGCAAGTGGAGGCCATACTCCAGTTGAAACAGGATGATGTCTTTACTGATGGTTGATCTAGATGCTTTGGATTGAAACAGGGACTGTTTATTAGCCTAGAATAGCAGTGAGTTAACCTTTTTCCTGTTTCTCTCAAAATGGAGATGTTGATACTGTGAGATGAGTCTAGTCATAGAACTAGTTATCGGAACATGCTATTTCTTTATAGTGTTGTTAAGATTAAATATTTGTAGTTGGGAATGATGTTTGTGGTGCTTCTGTTCACATGGCTGACCCATCATCTACTGTGTCTCTATCATGTCATGTTAGCATATAGCCATTTATTTATTTATGTGTTTATTCTTTGTTGGCTATGTTAATCATACTAGGCTAGTAACTTCTTTAGAGGAGACGCTAGGTTGTGTTTATTCTACTTTGGGAAATTTAGTCGTAACATCAGAGAACTTCCTCTACATTTTTCAGGCAGGGACACTTTTTCTTGTGGCTCTTCCTGCTTCAGTTCCAGGTGCAGTGGGGGCTTGGAAAAGCAGGAAGGAATATGGTGGATGAGAATGTTTTGAAAGGGTTAGCAGGTCAAAATGTGTAGTTTGGAGAGGAGAGTATGGTGAAAGAGAGAGCGGAGGATATGTTGAGTATGAAGGCAGTTGAACTTTGACAAAAGGAAGGAGTGGATGATACGGGAGCATCTATGCCTTTGCCTGTATGCAGTGAAAAGGGAGAATTATACATGCAGGCTATTGTGAAGGTGATCGTACCTTCGCAAGATTCAGAAGTACTTTTCCAGCAGCAGTTGTTTGAGTTGATAGTGAGATACACATAGTATTATTACAACCCTCCAATTGGAAGGGTTATGGGATGTTTATTTGCAGTATTTAATTAACTAAAGTGAGCCAGAAAGTGGGGAGATATTATGGACAGAATGGAGAAAGGAAGAGAAAAAAGTGGAGGAAGTGATAAGAAAGAAGACAAATATGTATGCAGAGACAGTGAAAAGGGGAGAAAGAAGAGAAGAAAGGAAGAAAGAATTAAGGAGAAAGAGACATTTAGGAAAAATAAGTTGTACAGAAGAAAAAGAGCTGGACATGTTTTACATTTGGGATAACATAATAGCACCATTGGGCATTTCACTGAAAAGATAACATTCATTCATATTAATAAAGATATTTTTGTGACATTATATCTGAATCAGGAAAATAGTTGGAGTTAAAAACTGTTATACATGAAACATGTATGTTTTGTGAGCATTTAATAGAAAGACATTGAGAGAGCCAAAAAAGAAAATCTATGCCCATTTCTGAAATGAAATACAAACAGAACCACTAAAATATTATTTAAAGAATGTATATAAAGATATTATGAACATTACAAATCTTTATGATAATAGAGGTTTATGGAATGGGGGTTGAGAGTGTGGTGCTGTATTAAAAATGGAAAATGAAAGAATAGTACATATTCTAAGTATGATAAACATAGACAGAAACAAAGGCACTGTGAAATACAGGAGCAAAAAATGGAAAAATTATCATTTAATTAATAATTGTGACCTAAGGAAATCTTATATTTGTGACAAAGTGGGTTATGATGCAGAAAATGTGAATTAAAATGTTTTAAATGAAAGAGATCAAGGAAAAGAACAATAAGAGCAGATAATGATGGATAACACTGATTCAGTAGAAGGTGGAGAAGAAACAAGTTTAAAAAATTCATTGGTTCATAGAAGGTTATTAGGCTACCGGTCTTAGAGCCCTTACAAGCCTAGCCATATATATACTGAGTTGCCCCAGTTGCCTGTGGTTAGGTGAGTGAAGTTTGCAGGGGGACTTTAATAGTTATTATTGACTTTCAATGTTTGGTCACCTATCTATTAATCAAGGTTATATTTGAAGAGGGTCAGTAAGGGGCTCTGTTTCCCATGAATTGGAAGCTTGTTCCAGAAAAGTGGCAGTCTCTGGGAGATATATCTATCTCTCCCGCATGACATTTTCATGTCAGAAGCTAGGTTATGATCCCTGGAGTGAGTTACCTTCATTTAGTTTGATTTAAGAATGTGTAGCATTTCCATCAAGGCTGGGTCAGAGACTGCCCTGTAAGGCAGGCACAGGTCACCTCTTAGCAACCTGTAGGAGACAGAATACAGGGACAAGTATTTCAGTCTTTCCATGTAAGACTTTGTGTACCTTGTAAGTTCTTGGTGAAAAACCTCTGTAGTCTCTCCAATTGTTGCAGGTGTCTGGTGAGGTACATGCGAAAGGGAGCATTGTATTCAATTATTGGTCTGATGCTTATAAGAAATGCCACATAAAAGACTTGCCTTAGTACTGTGAATATGTGGTAGTCAAAGTGCAGGTTGCTATCAACCTGAGTGTCCAGATCACATACTACTGGGTCTACACTTAGGGTTTGCTGTCTATAATATAATTAGCATGGATATCAGCTTTCCTGAAGGGAGTAATAAAGCATTTTTTTTAGCATTTAGCTTTAATCCATGGCTTTGGCATCAATCATTTGTCTATAGTTGGATGAAGCACACCAGGATCCACAAAAATATAATTTATTGAGCGCTATTGTCTTTTTAAATAAAAACAACTTCATCAAAATAAACATATAATGATATTATATGTTTATTCTGATGAAGTGTTTTTATTTAAAAAGATGAAAGCGCTCAATAAATTATATTTTTGTGGATCCTGGCATGCTTCATCCAACCATTTTACTGGTTTTGGACTTTTGTGCTTGGTTTCAGTCATTTGTCTATGATATTTTGGATATTGACTTGATAAGATAGGAAAAGAAGGGTGTAAAGTAATGCTAGAAACACGTGATAAAAATTATATCAATTGGAGAGTGGTTAAGGGGAGGAAATATTATATTGGGAAAAGGGTAAAAGATAGGAAGAGGAACTAAAGGCTTGGGTATGAAGGAAAATGAAAATGGCAAAGGGTAAAAGAAAGGGAAAATAAATCAATAAAATAAGAGCTGAGAATTTTATAAATGTTGTGAACAGTATAAAGAATATAACAAGAAGATTAGGTGCATTGGTATGGTACACATTATACTTGATGATACAAGAGTTTTAATAGAAAAGGAGAGATTACAAATAGAAAAGTTATAGAAGGGTGAGATTATTTGGAATATAGGAAAAGAAACATGTTCAGGTATAGGTATATTATTTATTTATTTTACATTTGTTGACCGGGATAGTCTAACTGTATTTATGTCCATTTTCAGTAGAGTCCCAGGCAGATAAGCTCCAAGAGATTACTAGACTAGTAACATACTGGTACTAGTTGTTATACAATTAAATACTACAAATTTTAAACAGTTCAGGAATCTTCATGTTACAAGCGTTTGATAAGATATGTACAAGACTTCATTAGTAAATAAAAAGTAATTGTTAAACAAATGCATACTTCAAGTTTCAACAGTTCAGCAATGCTCACAGTTTAAACAATTCTTGTTGCCTGCCTTAGGTAGGATGCTTTAGAATTATATGCAGAAGAATTTAACTAGATATTTACATTATCTCTATTAGGATAAGATATGTTTTTGCCAAGGATTGGCCTTGATCTAAAAAGACACAGAGCAGGAATAAGGTCTTAAGAGAGGGTATTTGGGATATAGTATGAGATTAGTCTGGATTTGTACAGGGACATAACCAATGGGTTTTAAGATAGAGTTTCAGATTGTGTTTAAAAAGTGTAAATGAAGACAGTGATGTAAGTTAATGGGGGAGTTGGTTCCAATACTTTCCAACTGCATTTGAGAACAGAGCAGCTCCTGATATGTTATTAGAGTTACATGTTGATACAAGTAATTTATTAGATGAGCATAAAGTTGAAAGGTTCTTATATTGGGTAATGACACTAGCAAGTATTGGGGTATTGGTAGGTTGGAAAAGGGTTTTGTGCGTAATGGTGAGTTGTTTAAAGTGAATCTGATGCAGAAGCTCTAACTAGCCTAATTGTTTCAGATTATGGCAGTGATGGGTCCTAAAGGAGGAAGCAGTAGCAAATCTGTTTATGTAATTATGTAAAATCTCAACAGGAATTTTGAATATTTCCATGGTAATATTGAGTAGGGTAGGAGTTGTAGTAGGGTAGTGTAGTGTAGTTATAGAAAAAGAAGGTTTATAGAATCATCACAGTTTATGCATATGTGATGAAAAAAGAAAGATAAGGGATGTTTAAAAAATTAGATTATGCATGTGTGAATATGGATCTAATATCAGTGTAGGATTTTAGTTGTAACCTGAGAAAAGGAAAAAAGTCAATGTTGATGTTAAAATAATGTCAGAAATAATTAAAAGTGGAAAGTTATATATATGGGACAATAAACAGTGGACTTACAGAATGAATAATCTAAGAACTGAGAAAAATTACTTTATGATTTCAAAAGTTTGAAAATTGTAGAAGAAAGCATAAAAGTTACAACATTTTTAGATCATTTGGCAATTTGGACAGAAATTCAAGAAAGAAAGGGATATACAAAAATAGGTAAAGGCATTAAAGTTTAAATGAAAAAGATTTAGATAAGGAAGGTATAGAAAATGTGGAAATTATGTAGAATTCTATAATAACTGGATGTCTTGGTAGATAAGTTTTAAAGAAAACTATAATAAATATTTTCTGGAATGCCAAAATTTAAAAAGAAAAACAAATATAAAAAGAAAGCAATTATGCTTTTAGAGATTTAGCAAGAAATTAAAAAGAATTTCTTGAGAGAGAAAATGAACTATATGACATGAATCAAGAGAATATTAAAAGGATGTTGTTTAAACAAAAGTATTTTTTGAAGGAAAAAGGAAACATGGCAACTTATTTAAATAGAATAGTAAAAGAACACAAAAGAATAATAAGAGAAGTAAGGAATGGGATTGGAGAAAGTGTTAAAATAATCAACAAGAAATAATGATTGTAATAAAAGAATATACAGAAAAGACATTTAAAGAAAATAAAAGTGGAAAATTAAACATTTATGAAAACATGATAATGAAGATTTTGAGAAAGAAATAAAATTGGAAGAAGTGAATAATGTTTTAAAAATAGTAATCATAGAATCAGCAACAGGATTGGATGTAATAGAAAATTATATGTATAAAGACATGTTAGATTGACAGAAGAAGTGGTTCATGGAAGTATTAAATTAATTTTTAGATGAAGATTTTAGACAAGGAGAAATATGTGTTGGAGTTATGAAGTTTGTATGGAAAAAGGGGGAAAAGGATATATGAAATTGGAGCACAGTAGTTTTAAATAACTCAGATTATAAGAACCGTATGAAGATAATGGAAAAGAGAAGCATTTGACAGAATACAGTTAAGTCTTATGGGGCATAATGAAAGAATATAAGTGAAAAGACAGTAAAAGTATTTGTTTCAGTGTATGAAAAAATAAAGTAAAAGTTACTGTGCATGGTTGGTTAAGTCAAGCTATACATATAAACAGTGGTAAAAGACAGGGATGTCAAGTAAGTAGTATTTTATTTGAATTGGTTATGAATGTAGTGGTTAGTAAGACAAATACATCATTAAAATAGCAGAATATGAGACTATAGAAGAGATTAAAGTGGGTCTATATTATAATCTCAACGGTTTAAACTTTGAATCCCTAAAGACCAAACTTTAGTGATCAAAGTCTTAAACCATCGAAACCTAAATAAATTCTAAATAAAATAACAAAAAAAACCCCAACGAAATAGTGTGTAGGCAGGGGGACAAGCCCCCCTGCACTTCCACACCCCTACTTAAATATACCAACTCCGAGAATGCACTACATTGAAGTAAACGAAAATTTCCCACTACTGAGATTTTCCGTTTAAACATTCAATGTAGTGCTCTTTTGCTATTCTCCTGTCGACAATATCATATTCGATATTGTCATACTTTGAGATTTTAATATAGACCTGATTAAAGTGCCAGTTATATTCTCTTATGTGGATGATATTGTTTTAATGATAACGTATAAAGAATGGATGGAAGTAGCTGTTAAGCACTTAATCAATATTTTGGGAGCTGTAGGCATGAATATAAATTGAGAAAACAGTAAGGCTCTAGGAATAATAGGCAAAATAGAAAATATTAAGTTTAATATGGAAGTAATAGAAATATTAGAAATAAAATTTGGTAAGGTGACAGAATGAAGCAATGGGAAAATATCATACAAAAATGAAGGAATATATGTTTATTGTGGAGAACATATAAGTTGCCATATCATAGGAAAGTGTATTTGATAAATTCTGTATTATTGGGAAAAATTACATATTTAGCAATGGGTTTATGAGCCCTGTCAAATATGAAAAGGAAGTAATGTCAATTGTGTTTTAATTTATATGGGGAATCCAGATTAAATCCACTGAAAAGAGATGTGTTATATGCAAAAAAAAGGAAGAAGGGTTGTGTCTGATAAATCCAGTTGGTTATGCAACTAAATTAAATTTATAAAAAGTATTAACATGACTTAAGCAGGAATACAAGTCATTAATAAGTATAGTAATGAAGGAAAAATACAAGAAAACATGGTGTATGATTACTAAATTTAAAAGAGAGAAAATGTGTGAATGGGGAAATAAAAGAGTATCAAGAAAAAATATGTTATGGAAAATAAAGATAAGTGCCATAGACTGTAATAGGAAATGGATCTATATTATATGAACAAAAGTTCATAATATCGAATGCTCTAAAGAGTGAAAATGCCAGACCTCAAAGTGCTTCTTGTGGGATCACAGTACAGTGAAGGTCAGAATATTTGCCCTTTCCTCACTTTAGTGCAATCTTGGAGTTGGTATATATATTTAGTGGGGGTGAGAGGGGAGCAACCCCCCCCCCCCACAATAACAAGTTTGAGGTTCAGCATTTTCACTTTGTAGAGCATTTAATATTATGAACTTCCATTCATATAATATAGACCCATTGAAAACTATGGTATTTAAACAAAATGAATAATTATTCCTGTGTTTATCCACTGTAAAAGAGAGCAGGAGAAAAACAAAAGTCATACGAACAAGACTAGAGTGGGGTAAGAAATGTAAAATATCGAGATTTTCTACGGAGTTTATCAATAAACTAATTGCCAGTGAAAGTGAATATGCCATATAAAAAACAGAAAAAAAAGAATATGAAATTATTGTAGTGAAGTTGAAACAAGATGTAAATAGTGAAGACATTATGGGAAAATAATATATTGGAAAATAATGTCTTAGAAGGTGTTAAGCAAATGAAGAATATAAGTATGGATATGATGGAATATGGTTAATATGGTAGTAAAAGAGTGGAATATCTAAAGAAAATAGATGTTTTATATAATAAGGAATATATGGAATAAAAGATTGAATAAGCTAAGATTTAGTGGGAAATGGATATTGGCATAGATATTGAAAAAATATGATTTTGGTTGTGGAAAAAAGGTGGGAATCAGAAAAAGAATGGAAATAAAGAGATTGAAATGTATGTATAAAGTTATGCAAATGATGGAAAATGAATGTAAAAGATGTAAATAACTGTAAATAATGTATACTATATAAAATGTGAAAATATTGTAAGATAAGATATTTAATAAAGGGTCCCTACTCATTTCAGTAGGTGCCATGGGATCTTTTACAGCCACTTGAGTTACCATCAACTGAAGAAGATAGGGTCTTCATTTAACATCTCATCCAAAAGATAGCATACACAGAAGAGGGGATGTCTTATGCCTGTCTATATTATCTCCTTGTATAATCTTCCTTATGTAGTGTACCTCACTGTCTTTGCCTAGAGCATTGCATTTTTTCCATACCCCAATTACTCTGCCATCCACCTATTTTTATCCACCCCCTTCTTTTTAAAACAGGCATATCAGCTGAAAGAAATCACAGTCATCAACATCTGCATGTTATGTGCCTGCATGCACATAATCTTACATGTGGGAGGATCATCACATGTACTACACATAAACACATGCCTTCTATAGTGGATCTGTTGTATATCTACATTGTGTCTATTTGTTACAGTTCATTGCTGTATTTTCTGACATGGCCACTAAACATCTAGTTCCATTCTGTATTTTTTTAATTCATTTAATGTTGTATGTGTGTGTGTGTGTGTGTGTGTGTGTGTGTGTGTGTGTGTGTGTGTGTGTGTGTGTGTGTGTGTGTCTAAACTATCATGAATATATGTAGGTTTGTGTTTATTTGCCTTCCCTGCCAATGCATGTTTACAGAGCTGCTTAATTCTTTTAAAAGCATATTTGCTATGTGTTAAGTCTTGTCCTCGGAACTGTGGTTGCAGAGATGCTAATTATGTTGTTTGCCTATATTGACTATTAAGATAAAATGTGTAGCATGAACACAAATTCAGCACCTTTTGTAATGTGCTATATCATTATTTAGGAATTCAGACTATAAAGTATCAATTAACAGAAAGAACATTTTTTTCTAAATGTTATTGCTTGTTTAATAAGCTTATTTTCTATATTTATTGGGAAACAGCAATGCAGCCTGAGTTATATTCAGCCTTTGAAATAGAAAATAAAAGGTAATAATCAGTTCATTAACATGAAATAAATAAATACAATACAAATAAATATAAAATAAAATGATTTATTTATTGACAGTAATCAAACTGAAAATTGTCGAAACAGGAATAATTTTGCATGTCACAAGACACACAACTTAAATATTAAAAAATATTAAAGTTTTAACTACAACAATTTAAAAAGAAGACTACACTTCTTAGCTTTTTCCCTGGATTTCTATCTTAATGGTGCAAACAAGTGTCCAGAATAAGTTTCTGTAGAAAGTTCTACAAGAGTTTAACATGAAGTTGCATCCTGCAAATATATCGTTTATATTTCACATTTTGTCCATTAATTCTCAATATTCCTTTCAAACAGTGTCTCTTTCCTTCCTCTCTCACTGTGTCTGATGCATCATAAATACTTTCAAATTTCAGTTTGTTAAGCCTTTCAGTTTCAGTACTAATCATAGTTTATTTTTTGTTCACTTACAAGCAGATTATTCTAAATACATTTGTTTGTGCTTTATAATGGTTAAAAAAAATATCCTTTTCTAGCACATATTGTTGACATAGTTATAACCACAAATACAGCTATCCTCAATTAAACGGATGCAAGATCCCCCATTGTTTCATCAATATCTTGTTTTTTAATATCAAATACTTTTAATATGCACAGCTCATTTATTTGTCATTTCTGCCTTATTATTTGAGTCACATTTTTTGACACATCTTCTTTGCATCAGCTAATTATTGTAAATGCATACAAGTAATTTCACTTGCTTTGTGTGCATCCTCAAAGTTTGATAAGATTAGGTCTGTTTCTTTTAAAACTTGTCCCTTGAGAAATCAATTCCCATGCAATAAATTATGTTTCCTCTTCTTAATCAATAATGCAGCTTACCAAATTTGCAGTCTCTGCATCTATTCTTAGTTCTGTAACATATGCATCTACTGTTTTGATAAAAACATTGTTTTCTTGTAATAAAAAAAAAATCTGACAAATGGCAAATATTTTGCAGCAAAAATTACAAAATTAATCTGTAAGTGGTGCTATTTTGTCTTCTGGTAATGAGAAATATAAAAATGTAGCTTTCTGAGTTCACCTCCCCTGCATTTAGAAGGGTTGGTGCATATTTTACCTGTTAGTCCACTTGCATTAAAGAATACCAAATGTCTGTATCCAAAGCTGTCAGTTGTTACCTGAAGTTCATTTAAGCACACTTATGAGCATCTAACTCATTCAACATGCTTTGTTTAAATGATGTATACTGGAAATAGTTTTTGAGATACCAGTTTTTCTTAAAGTTGAACCTCAATTTCTGTTCATTCAACTTACAACCATCAATGCAGGCTAATTATATATATATATATATATATATATATATATATATATATATATATATATATATATATTATAAATAATCCCAGTATTGACAGTTTACGTATTACTCTATGGTGCTTTACATTACTTCAATTACTATCATTTGCATAATGAAGCTATCCAAAGTATTCTCTTGATATAAAGTATGAGCATCTTTTTTAGAGTATTTTAAAACAGTAACTTTGCATTTGTGAAACATTTCAATACTATAGGCAAGTATTACAAAATCCCATCAGCAGCATTTTGTAAAGGGTTGTGAAAAAATCACATCATTGAAATCCAAGTCATTGATGCAAAATTACAATGTTTAAACATACTATGGATAAAAGTTATTCATACCTGTATGGTAGTCACTTAGACAAGGTTCCTATATAAATAATATATTAATGATCCTAGTGTCATATCTCTACAGTTGTATACCAAAGACTTAAGACCTCTAGTATATATATTTTTTTTCATTTGCACAACAACTAGTTGGATGGCCATTTCACTGAGATAACACATTAATCCAAAATGGTTGAAACACTCATTACATCACATATTTAACATCACCCAAAGGAATATGACTTTTTTTTTTTTTTTTCAGGGACAAGTTCCCCGAACAATCCATATGAGGTGCAGATACATGGTTACACAGCTGTCACTGAAAGTGAAAATATCACACACAGTTAGTAACTGCCAGTACACACATAAAAACAACACCAGAACTGATTATGTTTAGATGACACCAATCACTTGGTTTAACTGCTTCAAGTATGTCTACATATATAGTTATCCTACTAGTGGAGGAAACTTGTACTCTTGACTGCCTGAGCTTCAACTTGCTGATAATCGGAGTTCCTCCATAGGAGATCACATTTAACAAGTTGTGCAGGATGTGATTCCCTTTTTGATGGAATTTCCCCCTTTTTCAAGAAGGTACAAACTTTGAGTTGGTATATGTATGTTTGGGGTTAAGAGTAGGTAGGGGCTTGCCCCCCCCCCCACTGAAAATCAGTTAAAAAGTATTTTGGGGCAGGATGTTCAGTACAGTTCAGAGATTCTGATCTATGGTACATTCACATTTGTCTACTCATAGAGGAGCACATATTCATCTGTATTACAGAATTGTACATAAGTATGTCATTTCAACAAAATAGACATTCATCCAAATGGGCTTTTAATCACTGATTTTTGATTTAATAAAATGGACGTTCAAACAAATTGCAGGAATCCTAAATAAATATAAATTTTTCAAATACCTTCCAACAATTCAGATTCATTGCACAATAAAACACAAAGTCTTATTTTAGATATAAATATATTAGCCCTTGAAAAATATCAATAGATTCCTGTTCACTTCATCAAATACTGGCCTATGATAAGCTTATAGCTGTACCTGCCTTTTTTGTGATAATATTTGCCTTCAAATATTAATGCATTATCATTTCAAATAGTTCTTAGAAATAATAGACATTACTGATTTTGACATTTTTGTAATCAGTGTTCACACATAAAAATATTGTCATAACATCCCGTTATTAGTTATAACTCATTTTCATTTAAGCTTTTTCCCCTATTTTATTTCTCCTTTGAAATATATGAACAAGAATAGCTGCTTTATTCAAAAATATGTTTACATTTAAATTTTACAAGTTTTGTAAAGAAGACAGGGATGCTTTAAATAAACTGAGAATAGATGAACGAGTTTACATTTTTGAGAACAGGTGAATGGGTATACTTTACTAAATCTGACAAAGGTGAACTTTTTTGTTTCAAGAGAAGTGTTTCTATTCAGTGACTGGCCCAGAGACTCATTAACAAGTGTGTACACTTCACACTAAGTCTGCATAATGTAAAGGTGTTGGCAGGATTAGCTGCAGTGCTCACTGAATATGCATGCTGCTAAGGAAGCCTACACATCTATCACCACCTTTTTGTGGTTAGCAGAGTTGTCATTCACAAAACAGTGCATGGAGGTTTGAGCACACAATGGAAATAACAGTTACATGTAGGCAAATATGTGAGCATGGACAGACAGCATAATACAAGGCAAGAACAAATTCCATGGAAGAATTAAAATGCATGGGAAAGTAAATGGGAAAACTGTACTCAGATATGTAGTGGGACTAGTGCAAAAACAAGAAGCAAGGGAAACTAAACTGGGGAAATATTCTCAGATAATTAAAATGTGATTATTTCATGAAGCACATTTTTGTCATAAATGTTTTATATTGATTTAATTAAAATTATTCCTGTTCATTTGTTTGACCCATGTGCATACATTAAAATGGGCACACTGACAATGGATGTGAAAGGGACACAAAGTAAGAGTGTAGCAAAGGGGAGTAAATGTGACAAATGTCAATCAAATGCTAAGTTCCAAAAACAGCAAGGACAGTGCACACAAGAAAGGAAATTTGCACATAATTCATTTATTGCATATCACGTGTGTATACGGAAAGTTTTCTATGGTAATTAACAGCACTGCTGTATTCTCCACTTCATCATGTATAAATAAAAATAAATGAACCCTCCAGCTGTTGTCTCATAAACATCAGTAAGGGGCATGTCTTTCACATTTGTTGTCAGTTAGCCAAATGTGTTGTATATAACTACATTCAAAAAACATCAATGTATGGCTGTCACTTCACATGTACATTGACACACTTAATAATATTTTTGTTACTCTCATGATTGTACTGAGAATGCCTAGCTACATATCTGTGGCAGGTGTATTGAAGTACTATGATCACATCAACACTATATATTTCAATGGCAAAGGTACTAAATTACATCCACATGACTGATGTTAAAACAGACAGACAGGTTAAATACTTAAAAGGCTGTCATTATCATATGTGTATGAAGGAAACAATAATAATATTTTTAGGGCAGTGTGCATGCCTGTGACACTGGCAATTTTGAGATGAATAATAGTCACGTGGAATCATACCAATAGTATCACTAAGTGATGAAAACAATGTTTGTTAAACAACCTGCATGTCAAGAATATTAGGAAATTAGTGACTTGGGCAAGTATGCTGTGTATGTAAACAGAAAAATACCGAAGGACCCAACACTTCATACAGATGTGTCGCATTGAACAGAATATAAACAGAATAATAATCTGATACACATATTACCCTTTATATAGCTATAGCAGGCATGATATATGCACATGCAAAATGAGTCATGCTAATGCTGCATATATGAACATGTAATGTACATAGGTCAAGTATTGTCAGTCCACTGACAAAATGGTTGTGTTTCTGAATGTCATGATGTATATCAATTTACATAGTCTGTAGTTTTGTGTATATCACAAATGAACAGGTTGCCACACAAGACATGGGTACAAGAAATGTGCATGCCAGCATTATGCCAGTAATACATCAACTAAATGACAAATATAGCAAATGTAAGGGTATCATTATTTGTGACTATGTTAATGTAATCAATGAGGTGACATGCATCATACCTGATGTAAGTGCCACACCTGACATGCTGACATGAATAAGTGTAGTAAAGTATAAATGTGAATACAATTTATTGTAATGTATATCTAGTTCTGAAATGAGCCTTGTTAAAATAATAGTAATAATGTTTTAGCATTCTGATGAAGTCTTGTTTGTATCAAGGACCAAAGCGCTTAATCGCTTTGGTCATAAATTAATAATATATTTTATTTTATAGAAGAATCCTGGTTGTGGCTTCTGGTTACTAGTTTTTTATTTGTTCAGTGTTATAGCACTGCACTAACATACAACACACTCAAGAGAATCATTAATGTATATTAGTAATTGTCCTGTTAGATATAATTGTGCATGCAGGAAATGTATACTCACTTTTGACAGATGTTATTCTCTGCCAGCAGGTCACTAACTCCATTGGGCAGACTTTCACAAATTCAACATTGTAGAGGCTAATTCAAGGAAGTCTTGAAAATGAACAATAAATGGCAACAAACATGTCATGGCATTCATTACTAAAAGGTCTCTTTGCTAAGTAGTGCACATCTACTATGTCATTATACTGGGCATGCTCACAAGTAATTAGAGCAAATGCTAACATTATAGCAAGTAAACAACACAGACAAACAAGAAAGTATCACAGGCCTATTCATACTCCATAATGATTTTTGCAGCATGGCATGCAGTAAGAAATGTTATATAGTAATCATGTCCTATAAAACTCTACAGTGTGAACAAAAGAATTACAAATCCTATCCTATCTGTTAGTTAATATGTATGTTAAAGTCTCTTCTATGGAAACTGTATGTCCAAAGTCTGTCCTTAAAACTATGTTTTGTAAAAAAAATTGTTTACTTGGAGCTTTTCTCCCCGGGCCTCCACTGAAAATGGACTTGTAATCCAGCTGGACTCTCCTGGTCAACAAATGTAAAATAACAATAAATAAATAAATAAATGCATAAATGTTTCTTTACAGACATGCAATATAGAGCATTAGTATTTGAAAAATATATAATACCTGTGAGCAGCTACAGATATAATTAGCATTTGCATCTTGCCAGAGTCAAACACATGTCAGGGCAGATCTCAGAAAGGTGTGTATTAAAAATGACAGCACAGATATAGGCATATTAGTTGTTTGTCATGTCATTGTAATGGGAATCAATACTTTAACTTGAAGTTTGAGAACTTAAAAGTATGGCCATCTGCTTGTGCCATAACAACTTTCTTTGCCTAAGCCACTCCTGTCTGATACAGTTATCTAACAGACAGATGTTACCAGATGCACAGTCCTGACAATCATACTGCACACTACAATACTTTCTATTGACAGTGTCTGCCACAGGAAATAGTAATGGAGCATGTCAAAAATAATGGAAAAGATATGAAGTATAGAAGAACTTTTGATGGTAAACTTCTACAATATCAATTTGTCAGATGGATGAAAAGAGATATCTATGTCAATGTACACACATCTCTGATCAGTCCATTATCAATGGTGCTTGGCCAAGCAACTGTTTTCCATCCACATAGTTTTGTACACTCACTCACACATGCACACGTACACACACACACACACACACACACACACACACACACACACACACACACACACACACACACACACACACGCACACATACATACACACACAGTCTCAGATTCAATTCACACTCTATCTGTGCAGATATTCTCTACAAGTCAGTACTCACTGCATGTGTCACAGGAGCAGTCACACCACAAGAATCCCAGAACACCTGTTTCACTGCCACGCAATCTCCAAATGTGTTGAAAGTTGTTTGTCTAACATAAAAAATGCAATTGTCTTTGTGTCATGTCACTACACCCAAATAATGTTATCTTCTTTAGGTTTTGAACAGCTGCCTATGAAAGTCCACAGGTTAACAAAGTGTGTATGAATCCACATGCCACAGTAGAAGTCTTAACATAGCTTTGATACTCCAACAGTGTGAAGTCATTGCATGCTATGATTGTGTTTCAACCCAGTTGTTTGAGGTACAAAAGATGGGGAGGGCCTCTCCCACTGTAATTTATACGTCACAACTATTAGTGGATGTCATTCATGCATGGCCTAGTCTACTGACACAACATGATTACAGTCACTCACTGAGTATTTTGAACAGTTATATATCTGACCACAGACACTACATGATATGAAGAATGAATGTGCCATGGGAGAAGTCTTACAATAATTGTGGGATATTTGTGTATTTGATGTCATTACATCATCTTATTTCTGCAAGGCGTATGTGTGCCTGAAATTTGTTTAAATGAGTGATGCACTATGTGTCATTGGCACAAAACATTGCTTGATGCTATGTATACCCAAACACACCTGATGAATAACGCAGTCATTACTGTGAGAGTAGGAGCCAATCATGCACAATGTGTAGATAATAACAGCTGGCAATCCATGACTTACTAAGCAACAAGATACAGAACATTGTCTCATTTCATCACACCAGAGGATATGGCAAAGTACTGCTATTAGAAAAGGCAAATTTAATCAAATTACATCATCAGCATTAAACAAAACATTTTTCTATGAAAATTTAACAGAAGCCTATTCTTCATATTTAAATTTTGAATCCCCAGCTATATGGCACACAGCAGACAGGTGGATGACAACATTGTTACCTACCTGTACATTTACAATTATAATGATTATGTAACACCACAAGAAAGACAACACTGCCTGAATGCAAGTGGCGCATGAGGTGTTGTTGAACAATTGTGACAGTGCACATTTGAATGTATGACATCACCACTGCTTTATAGGGTGATGGTTCTTTTATAAAAGAAAGACATTGGTGGAAGAGCCCAATAACACTATACAGCTATACTGCCTATATGTATTTAAAGCCTATTCTACATAGCATGAGAGAGGAGAGAAACACACACTTACAGTAGTCAATCACTGCTGGATTCAAACCACATTCCTATATAGTTATACATTCTACAGGTCAAATATTATCTGCAAGTGTTACTCTCCCACAGGATTGATGCAGTTGTTTGTGAAACATGGTTAAACAACAATGACTAGAAACCAGTTCTGTCAGGATATAAATGTTTTTACTGCAGCAGACATGCTAAGAAAAGTCAGGTAGGGGTGTTATAACAGGGATTAAAGATTGTTATGATACCTGTGAGTATTACATGTTCAGTGATAGCACCATGATTGTAGATTGTATAACTGTGACAATAAAGATGACCCTGGAAAACATAATAATAACTAAAGTCAAGTGCTGATGACCTAGAGGAATCATACATTCCTTGCATGAAACACTGGAGAGAAGAATAATAGTGGCTGGGAACTTAAATTTATCAGAAACAGACTGGAATAATATTGATTTAACAACATCAGTAAGGAAATTATTCATAATATATGTTGAAGAACAACAATTGCTTCAAATTGTAAAAAAAAACTATCAGGGAACAGAACATACTGGAAATTGTTTGTGTTCCTAAAGAAATTACCATTACTTTAAGTCAAGTATTACCACCATCAGTGTGCAGTGATCAATGGGTTATAAAGGTTAATTTGTTGCTAGATAATTCTGCCAAACTGAAATGTAAACCAATCCACAGAAGATTATCTGGAAGCAGATGAGCTGCTATACTAAACTAATTGGAGGGATGCTTTCATTGAAAAAAACTGCAGAAGGAATGTGACAAGTTTTGAAAGAAAATTGGTTTAAATGCAAAAAAAAAAAAATGTTCAACATCATGATCTAGGCACACAATGTCAGGAGAATATATTTCAATAAGAACAAGATACTTGATTAAGATGAGAGACATAAATATAATAAATGGAAAAGAGGTTGAATTACAAATTTGAAAACGGAAATAAACAAGCTGGACAGACAAATTAACCATAGTGTGAGACAAGATCAAGAAAAATCTGAAGACATTTTATATGCAGATATTGAGCATAATAGGAAACCAATTTATAGATACATGAGATATAGATGAATTAAAGACTTACAAACTGACAAACAGTGTGCAGATTATAAATTGTTTTCACTAACCACTGACACAAAAGATTATAGATATATTTACAAAATCATATGCTAAGCAATTTGCCTCCATAAATGGGTGATAAATTGTCTAAGAAGCATCCAGGTATCCTCTGAAATCAAATAAGGTTATGTTGAAAAAGCATTTTTTTTACTTCACCTATCCCCGTTTCTGGCTTCATATTACCGCCTCTCTTTCTCTTTCCTTACAGTCCCTTAACCACATTCAAAAGTCCACAAAAAAAACCTGAAGCAACTGCCTGAATACAAGAACGTGGGTACCAGAACCCCATACAAACCAGTAAAAAGCTACTGCAAGTCCTACTTTTATCAACAGACTGTGAGCAGTGTAGAGGTAATATAATCTCCTCTCTGTTATACACCCATCGATTCTTCTACTGTGCACACTACTGGACCCCTCCCCCCTTGTCCTCCTGTTTATTTTAATAAAAATATGCAGTTTTACAAAGCTTTGCATTTATTTTCTACCTCCTAATGCACTACTAAATCTGCTTTTGAGTTCACATAGATAAAAAGACACCTTTAGGTACTGACCTGGGCTAGCTGGTTGATTGTTTTTCTCATCTTACAGCTTTCTCCAAGTCCTGGTTCAACTCTCTCCATTTGTCCTCCCTACATTCAGACACACTCTGCTCCCCTACCCTACCCCAATTCCCACTTACCCCCACTTTTCCCAAACTTATACACTCAATTTAATTAACCACACCCTCACAGCTACTCAATTTCCTCCTTCCAGCCAATTCTAGCTATCCATTCACTCAAAACTACCTCCTCCACCCTGTTACTACTTCACTTCTTTCACTCAACATGCAATATGTTACCCATCCTACTTCACTCCCTCCTTCTAATCACTCTTCCCTAATCCACCTCCTATCACTCCAACTCCCACTCTTCTCCTACTATCTCCCTCAATCACTCCACTCCACTAACCACTATAAACTTCTCAATAGCTCCCTCACTGTTTACTCCCTCTCAAACTCTCTTACATAAATTTAAAATACTTCTCTTGCCTTCTCCCCCACAAAACTAAACACAAATTCTGTTCTACAGCCCCCTTACCACAGTATACAAACTCTCCTTTCTAAGCCTTCTGCTGGCCAGCAATATTCACCCCAACCCTGGCCCACCCTCAAACCCAACAACAGGTACCCATACTCACACCTTTGACACCTCCACTACATTACTTGACCATTCTCCCTCCTTGCCTCTCTATACCCTTTATCCAAACTCCTCAACCTCACACCCCAAAACCTTGAAAATACTCTCCCTTAATATTCAAAGCATTGCTAACAAAGTTACTTCTTTCCATGCCCTTATCTTTCTCTACAACCTTAACATTCTTACTCTCTCAGAAACATGGTTACAGCCACATATTACAGACTCTGAAATCATCCGCCTGTTACAACATCATCCATCTCGATTGACATAAGAAACAAGGAGGTGGTGTAGCTATCTTATACTCTGACAAACGTGCTCTCGATCATCTAACTACATCTCCTCCCAATTTCCATCAAGCTAAAATTCTTATTGCTAACTATAAATTAAATAATCACAAAAACTTAGCCATAGTAGCAATTTATATCCCACTTAGCAACAACATCTCTAACCTCGAACACTTTCTGTCTTGGGCATCTCAAAATATTTCTTATGAGACTATCATCCTAGGTGATGTCAATATTGACTAGATCTCCATTAATTCCTACTCCCCCATTACTAGCATCAGTCTCTTTGGATTCTCTCAACTCATCACTTTTCCCACCTGTATCAATAAACACACAAATAACAGCACTACCCTTGACTGGATACTTACCTCTAACCCAAATCTGTACCACAGTGCCACCATTCTACCTGACTCCTTCAGTGACCATCTCCCTATCCATGTATTACAATGCTCGCCTCATCTGCTGAAACCTCACCAATACAAAGACAGGCATAATATCTCTAATATCTACCACAATACCTTCAATAATCTTCTCTTTCCCATTAACTGGTCCTTTCTCTATGTCATTCCTCTCAATGAGGCTGTCTATAAATTTAAAAACACCTTCCTGAATATCCTAAAGTTATTACTTACCACTAGAAAAATAAAAACAATAAACTTTGCTCCATGGTTGCCACCTGTAAATTAATGCTTAAACAAGACAGTGCCTGGAAAACCTGCAAAAAAACAAACATCCATCACCATCTCCAAACCTATAGAGAACTTAGGAACCTAAGCAAGCCATAAGTCAATCTGGACAAAAAATAATATTATCAAAAACCACTAGATACTCCCAACTCCAACACAAAAAAAAACCTTTGGAATAATATCAACAAATTCTTACATCCAGGAAGCCCTTCTACCCCCAGCCCCTGTCCCAACAGCTCACCAACAGACACTGCCTCCTTTTTTAATTCCTTCTTCATTGACTCTATAAAAAGGTTAACTAGACCTGACAACACCTCCCTCTTCCCTTCTGATCCCCTTCCCTCTACCAGTTCCACCCAGTTTTGTCTTAAACTTGTCCCTACTTCATACATCAATTTATTTTCTTACCAAATTGAAAACCTACTGCTGACAACTTACCTCCTCTATTCCTTAAACTTGCAGCTAACTCTGTTGCACTTCCAGTCGCAGACATCTAGAAAAAAATCCTATGTGATACCCCTCCACAAATGTGGCAATTCAACTGAACCAACCAACTAAAGACTTATTGCCATACTATCCTACTTATCCAAAATTCTAGAAAAATGTATTCATAAATGTAGGTTCATACGTTCATAGGTAAGTACTAGGCTATCTGCCTGAGGCCATCTATAAGCCTAGCCAGAATGTGTTGGTGTTCGCCAGCCCCTTAGATTAGTTCCCTGTGCCTTGGTCCAGCAGAGCTATTAGTTCTCTGTGCCTCTGTCCAGCAGAGCCACTGCAGTGATCCCCGGGGTAAATTTTCTGTTTCCCATCCACTCGTCAAGGTTTCTCTTGAAGAGGGTTAGTGAGGGGCTCTGCCTAATGTAGATTGGAATCCTGTTCAAAAGCATGGGGGAGTCTCTGGGACAGGAATCTATCCTTCCAGTATGTCCTATTTATTACTGTTGTGAGGTTTAGTTCCCTAGAGCGTGTGGCTCTTGGGGATTAGTTTTTTTTTTAGGTGGAGCATATCCATCAATTCTGGGTTGGACATGGCCTTGTATGTCAGGCAGAGATCACCTCTGAGTAAGCAGTATGCAACTGAGTACAGCTGGAGTTTCTTCAGTCGGGCTGCATAGGGCATATGTTTGAGGCCAGTAATCCTCTTGGTGAGGTACTTCTGTGGTCTTTCCAGTTGTTGCAGGTGTCTTGTAAGGTGCATCCTAAATGGGGCATTGTACTCTATGATGGGTCTGATGAGTGATGAGTAGAAGGGCACAATAACCTATTTTGTTCTAGATGCAAACCCTTTTGTGATTAGGTGGGCCACATAGAAGGATTTTCTAACCACCTTGGCAATATGATTATCAAAGGAGAGATTACTATTTACTTGGGTCCCCAAATCCCTTATTACATTTTCTGTATTTAGGGGACTACCACATATGTGGTAGTTTGCAGGTACTTTGTTTTGTCCAAAGGGGATGACTATGCACTTTTTGGCATTTAGCTTGAGGCCATGATTTTGACACCAGGTGTCTGTCTCAGTGAGACCCTTCTGGAGGATGTTTGTATCAGCTGGAGAGTCAATTATGGCCCCCAGTTTGCAGTTGTCTGTGCACTTGGTCAGCCACAGTCCTCCTGTGCTTGCCTGCACTTCTGAAAAGTATATAGTGAACAGGAGGGGTCCCAGGACTGAGCCCTGGGGGACGCCCCTTGTAAATGGTTTAGAGTTGGACCTAGAGCCTGCAACTCTCACCATGTGGGTTCTATCCATGAGCTAATTGGCAACCCTTCTCAAACACATTATAAAAGACAGCCTGTTAACTCCCACTGAACATGGTTTCAATCCTCACAACAGCACCTCTACAGCTCTCATTTCATTTACAGAGAATATTGCCAAAGCACAGGACAATAACAAACTAGCCTCATGCCTCTTCCTTGACCTATCTAAAGCCTTTTGACACCATTTCACTTACCCTAAACTGTAAACTTTCTTCCCTTAACCTCTCCTCTTCTTCTATACTATGGTTCTCCAGTTATCATTCCAACATACTTCAATCTGTCAAATGGCTTTCTGCTTCCTCCCCCTTCCTCCCAATCCAAACAGGTTGTGAAGACTGGTAGAGAAGGATGAAGGCTGCCAGCCTAGCCAGACAGAATTTTGCAGATAATTCTGTTGTTTGTAAATATGAATGCAAACTATAGGCTTATTGTCTTAAATGTAAAGAAATACTGTTACATGTGGAACCAGAAATAAATGTGACAACAGTGCACTCTACTGACCAAAGTAAAGCATGTTGTGACTCTTTGAAGTAGGCAGTGGTTCTGAAAAGTGTAGATGAAGAAATTATTTCTATTGTTTTAACCAAGAGTTAAATTGCTAGACTTAAACGTGCACTTGTATTTTTGTTGCTCTGTTTCCTGACCAACTGCAAGATAAAAAAAGGGAGATGTTAAGAATGTAAATACAGTTAATGTGTAGCCTGGGAACACCAGGAATGTGTAAAGGAAATGATGTAATGTTTATGAGAACTGCAGTTTCAATTTAAACAGAGAGAATCAGAAGGCATTATGCATTTTTGTCTTGATCATCCAACTCACAGAACTGCCTCTTGCTCACATGTAAGTTATCTTAGACTTGTGTTTTCTTTTAGGGACAGCTAGCAACTAGAAAGATTAGACTAAGTGTTTTTCTGTGATGTCAGAACTGTACCACTGATTTATTTTAAGTATTTCTGTGTGATCTCTGTGTAGAAGAAAGTATTATCTTGTGGTTTTAATTATTTATTATTAAATATTTTAGAACATTTTAACTGTGGCTGATTTGTGTAGAGGTAAGTTAAGCTCTAAGAGTACATTGCATGTATATAACGATCCTGCACCAAGTCACTCTAATAAGCCTTGAGACTGATTAGTCACACTTACCAACTGGATAATAATATTGCACAGTAATAATTTGGCACCCTTTTAAGGGCCTTTGAGTAGCTGATAATTATTAGCTTGGTGGTGGCAGGATACTACCATATAGTCTGGATAAAAGGGGCACAGCTGGAGAACCTGTGCCAGCCTTTCCCAGAAGTGTATGCGTGGTTGCATAAACTCTTATCTCAAAGTGTGTGTACATCAGCTACTTGGGCAGGGACATGAAGCACTGGTTGGACCAAGAGGGTGCTGGAGATTTTAGCTTGCCCAGCTAGGTTGAGATTTGGACCCTATAGCTGTGCCAGTAGGGAGTGTTATTGGGCACCTGGGGAGCAATGGAGCGACCAGCCCCGGACTGACTGTGATCTCGGTGTGCTCTTAAGGGAAATTGCATTTTACTGTGTGTATTTGTTTTCTTTTCCTCATATATGAGATGCCCTCTCTGGTGTTAGTGGTGAGGATTGAGGCTTCTTGATTGCTGGGCCAGGGCATGGGTGTCACACAGGTATCCCCCACGGGTCAATCCTTGGACCTCTCCTTTTTAATAACTTTACAAATAACCTAGACATTTCCTGTCCAAACTCCTCACTAATGCAATAAGCAGATGACTCCACTATTATCTTGTGCTGTTATAACCTACCCCACCTACTTGCTCTTACTCAAGATTCTCTCCTTTCAGTCAAAAAATGGCTGATCAATAATCAACTACTTCTCAATCCTAAAATAACAAAACTTCTACTCTTCCTCCCCAAATCACTATAGCACAAAAAATACCTTCACAGTATCTTCTCTTAATAATACATTTATTCCCATTGAACCACATAGTAAACTTCTGAATGTAATCAAAGATGACCAACTAAAGTTTGACATACATTTTCAGCAAGCCATCAAAGAGACCCACCAAGAACTTGGTCACTTATACAGACATAAAAATACCTCACTATTAATGCCAAACATTCTCTAGCACAGACTTTCAGTTTCCCATCCTTACTTTATGCAGCCCCTATTCTTACCAGTATTCAATAAAGTCTATTAGCTAAACTTGAAATCACCTACAGAAAAATAGCCAAATTCGCTGCCAACCTTTCCTATTGCTCCCACTACTGCATAGCTTTAAAAAACCTACAATGACTTGAGCTAAATAACCATCTCCTTCCTCCTCAACTCCACCTCACACAGTATCTTAAACCAATCCTCCTGCTTTCCTGCCCTCATGGACCTCATCACTCCCTACTCTCCAAAGAATAACCTACACAACACAGACCTGCACCTTTTAGACATTTACAAACCCAATAAAAATGCTGGCAAACAGTCACTTCATCACCAGTGCCTGAAACAAACTTCCCCTTTCTGTAGGAACAAACAACAACTTCCTTAACTTAAAACTAAAGGACATATTTACTGATTCCTAGACCTGTCCTTGTCCCACTCCCACCTAAACTACTCCCTCTTCTCCTCCCCTTCCAGCTCTCACATTTTACTACAACTACTCATTAAAGGTCTTTGTCATATTCCAAGAACCTTGAATTTCTCTCTGATGGTAATTGTTAGAAAGAATCTAACTTTTTATATTATATTTTATATACTTAATATGTACCATGGCTATTTAAACCCTCAATATTACTCTTGTATTCTAACATGTCCATTAATAAGTTGGATTCTGTTTCTTCTGTGTATATGCACTTGTATGTTAATATTGTATGATGTTTTGTTTTTCTATTTGTTTATCTGTAAAGCTTTTTTCCTCGGGTCTCCACTGAAAAAAGGCTATGCTTCCCAATCAGATTAACCGGGTTAACAAATGTCAAATAAATAAATAAATAATAAATGAACTACATACACTGAAACCAAACAAAGAGCATGGGGAGATAGAATAAGTAATAATGACCTGAGAACAATCCAGCATGAACTTACATTACCATTATATCTGTTATTCACTAGGTCATTTAAATAAGGAGATATCCTTCAAGATTGGAGACATCATCTTGTAAAACTATCTTTGCGGGAAAGGGGCGAAGGGCAAACCAGAGTCATATAGTCCCATAAGTTTACTTTCATGTTGTGGAAAAGAGACAAGCCCTGCGACTCAATAAACTCCATGCAGGAATAGTGCTATTCCTGCACAGAGTGGCTTATGTCCATGTAGCCACAACAGCATGCCTTACATATTCATGAAGGTGTGCTGCTGTTTAGGCCAAATGGACACAAACCATGAATGAGTGCAGGGGGCATGTTTAGGTAGTGCATGGACTACAAACATGCCCCCCTGCAGTCAGAAAGTGCCAAATGGCACTTTCTAATCATGATCTCACATAATATTAGAGAATTTTTTAAATATTATGCCAGTATTTCAGTGTCTGCGGTCACTGAAATGAAATGAATGATCATTTCAGTGTCTGCGGACACTGAAATATATACAACAGCAGGAAAGCAATGCAGAGGCTGTGTGACAGGTTCTGTGACACACACCCTGCATTGTAAATGTGCCATATGACACCTTTTAATCTGCTAAAGCAGGAAATGTGGAGAAAGGCACAAATAATGAGGAGAAACAGCTCAAAAATGGGGCAAGTCTTAAATATTGCCCTCACAAACTTAGAAAGTTAATAGAAAACAGGTCATGCATTAGTATAAATATACAAAGGATAGATGTCTGAAAGTCAAATATATGCCATTATACACACAGCAGTTCATGTGGACAAACACACAAATAATGTGGGGAAAAACACTAAAAATAGGGACACTAATAAAATATTGCTCTCACAAATGTAGAAAGTTGATAGAAAACAGTATATGCATTAGCATGAATTTCTCAAGGATAGAAGCCTGAAAGTCCAATGTATGCCATTATTTCCTGACTGCAGTCCTCAATGAATTGTCAGAAAACCTCATTACTCACTATATAACATAATAATATAATAATAATATAATTTTTTACATGCTAAGGAATGTTTAATCGTAGCTAAGTGGGTTTGCACATTATGGTCCTTCGCTAAGCATTGCTTAAACATCCAATAGGAGATAAATAGAAATATACAGCTAAAATCCCTAAACGGAGATAGTGTATTGGTCAAAGTCCTGGCGTTACATGCAGGTGTTCACAGTTCAAGTACCACGACAGGCACGTTATTTTTATATGGGAAAGCAGTGTTAATTTTTTTTTTTACTTAAATTATGTGGTAACTGTTTTTTGTCAACCAGGGTCATGTAGTTGGTGTAAAATGGAAGTGTGAGTGCATGTAACATGTGAAATCACCCATGTATACATAAGTGTCCCATACAATATAGTCACACCCCTTGATAATGCAATAAAAGCACATAGAGGGATGTCATGTAAAGTAAATCATATACACCTGCTAAATGAAGCCATTATACTGATATGTTTTTAAAATGCAAAATGAGCAATAGTCAGCAATGCCCAGCTGTGCTTACTAGATTTAAGCATTGCTTACACATGATTGCTAAACAGTAGGAAGCTCAGCTAAGTGAATATATGCACTGTTAAGCAGTGCTCAGCAATTACCCCTTTAAGCACTGTTCAACCCAGCTTAATGGGTTTGTGCATTGCTAAACTGTGCCCAGCATTTTAAAAATTGTCCAATGATGGCAAAGGGAGGGAATATGTCCTTATTTAAGTGGTGCAGGTGGGAATACAGCCATAACTTGTTTAGTTTGATATCTGCAGGAACATGTCTGGTATTGGAGAGGGAGCACACTTTCAGGTGGAGTGCTGGAGCATTCAGGAATCCAGGGTCATGGCTGGACTCCTTGTCAAAAACCATGATGAGAGACTGCTGCAAGGCCAATACCAGGGTTCACAGTTCAAAACAGAGGCCTGGGACCATCTTTCACATGATCTCACCAGTGCTACTGGCATCTCCCGAACTATTGAGCAGGTACGGTACCCCTATTCTGATTTAAATTGGAGGAAGGGGGCACTCTTGGCTCAGTGGATCCAAGATGCACAGGCATGGAATGCTCCAGTAGTGATTAAGTATCGCTATCAAGTAGTTGGTAGCAAATAATAGCTGTGAATGTGATAGACAGGTATGCATAATGTTTATTTCTCTCTCCTACAGCTGCAGCAGAGAGGACTATGAACATTGAAGCCCATGGTGACAGACTGCTCAGGCTGCTCTGACAGTCGGGGGAGTACAAATCTATTTTGCAGTATATTATTCAAATTGCTAAGAAGCAGTACATTGCTTACTGCTAGTGTGTATAATATTACTGTGTGAACTGAATAAACAAAAATGTTTGACAGACTAATACTGATGTGCAATAAAACTACATATAAAAAACTGTTGATGTTCTGGTATTTTCTTGTAGACATTTAGAATGTATACAGACTCTACACAGCAAATGTGGCTGTGACAGCATAAATTAACTGAACTTCCTCTGTAAACCAGCTGTAAGAAAAACTGTAGAGAGTGGAGCTGTAAAACAAGATATAACTTAAATGTGAAATATATACTGCACTAAGCTCTGAACCCTGAATAGTAATGAGTGCATTTTCAAATTGTGTTCCATCCAGCATTGCCTTGTGTCAATCTTTGCTTTTCAGAGTGTAGTAATCCAAAGGATTAATGCACAGTACAATACATATTTGTCATGCATGCATCACAGGATTACAAGTTCAGACTGTCTAAACAAGAGTCTATTAAGCAGAAACCTGTGAAACTAGAAGCAGCAGTTCCTCAGTGGTGCAGTGTGATAAGAAATAGCTTAGTAGTTAATGTTTCACACACAGACATGGTTCTAATCCAAGGAGTGGTACTAAGATGTGTGCACACTAGGAATCTGAAATAAATGTAAAAACAGTCAGGTAGTGTTAACAGACATTTTCTCCACAAGTTGTACAAGTAAGGGAACTGTTGGTAGTAGCTGTATGAAGGGTATACTAATAAACTGTGTACACCTGTTCAACTGTCCCACCACATGCCTGCAAATGACAGCAGGATAGGTACATACAATATGCACTCTTCCCGATACATGTCTCTCAAGTGTCATGCTGACATGGCTAGTGGTCACTGCTGTCAATAACCCCGGACACAGATAGAAAAACAATTGAAGTGTACCAGTAGCACACTCACATAATAGCACTTTAGGGTACCCCACCTGCACAAGATATGTAACCCTGATATGTATGAGCCCCCTCTAGGCATGTACCCAGGGTTGTCACAGTTTACCCCATATCATTGCAGGTTGACAATTTAAGAGGTATGGTTGTGCTACAGAAGCTATGGTCCATAGGCTGTTGTAAAGTGAGGGCAGACCCATAAAGTATTGAGCAGTACTGTTGTGGAAAATAGAAGCATATACAGTTGTTAATGGACTTTTTGTCCCTCCTCCACACCTCATCTGGATCAATACAATAATTCATATACTATGGGTATGATTTCTCCAAACCTAATGTTGAGACTTATGTTTTATTATCATTCTTATAATTGGTTGAGTGTTAACATACCTTGTTCAAATACCATTGTTGATGGCCTGTTGCCATCATTGTTATTGGCATGCTGTTATGATGCATACTATTGTTCCATTTAAGCATGTGTTCATTTTGCTATACAACTGTTTCAACTCTGTTTTATGGGGATAATTGGAACACTCATGCATGTTGTTGTAACTAATCTGGAAATGTGTTTTTTCATGACTTACCAACATATTCTTTAAAACCTCAACACCATAGCACTTTTGGGAAGGCAGATCCTGGTGGATCCACCTGTCCCACCTCATCTGACCATGGCGCCGGGCCCCAGCACATCTGGGACCCACGCTGGGCCTTCCTTGTCTGCTGGTCTTGCACCACCTTCAGATGGAACTGACTCAGGGGATAGGGCCACCCCAGTAGCAGGCATGGACAGGAGTCTGTCACCCACAGTCAGGTCCAGGGTTTGGTGTGCAGCACCATACAATTAGAGTTTGGTAGGTAGCTGCACCAGATTGAGGGCTGACTGGTGCACCTCGAGAGGTACACTGCCCCCCCTCCAGCCCCTGCACAGCCACCTTCAGGGCCATGAAGAAGCAGTGGTGACTGCCCATGGGTGGGGACCTCAGTCCCATTGTATGCATTTAGGGGCTCATGGGCTTCAGATTGCTAACCACCCTCCCCGTCAAAGGTTTTCCCCCTCATGTGTCATATACCACCCCTGTCTGCTGTCTTGTCTGTCTGCAAATGCAACCTACGCCACCCAATCTACCTCCCCAAACATACCTACAGCCCTGTTACAACATCCCACTCACACCTTAAAAAAAAAGGGCATCTGTCCAGGAAAAAAAAAAAATTGCCCCATACATAGTTCTACATTTTTCCCCCATGTACAGTTAAACCAATCAACCCACTGATTACTCTGAAATGTCTGTAAGCAACACCCCACCCTGCAGGGTGTGAGGCTGTAAATTCCAAATTGTATACATGTAATTCACAGCTGTTGCTGCCAAAGAAATGTAGAGCTGTGGTCCTTTCCAATATCCGTCCTGCACATTCCTAGCTGCTTTTCATAATGTTTTACCTTCTGCTTGCCCCCATTTCACCACTTTCCTATCACCCTTTTTTCTTTTCTTTAAAGAAAATTAGCGCAGGTGTAAGTGGGAGTAAGCAGTGCTAAGTGAAGCTAAGAGGGTTTATTTAACTGTCTTTTAGCAATGCTTAGCAACATGCAAAACCATGAAAACCAGCTTACAACTGCTTAGAAGTGCTTTAATCACTCTGCCTTCATCAGCGCTTGTTCTGTCCAGCAAGAAAATAATCAGCCCTGCCAAGTCTTGAGCCCAGGCTGCTGTGCAGTACTAGCAGAGTAACATACCACTACCCCATTTGAGTTGTAGGAATCTGTAATGCTTTTACAAACATGTCATTCATTCTGGTCATTTAACATAAATGTAAAAAGTAATCACCTCCTAGCCTGGAACCCAGGACCCTATGCATAGCAACCACAGCAACTTACTACTACACCATCCGAGCTGAAGGATTCTATAATGTTTTTACAAACATATCATGCACAACAGTCATTCAACATAAGGGGAAATTATATATTTGTAGTACTGTTATATATACATTCATACATACATGTATATATATATATATATATATATATATATATATATATATATATATATATATATATATATCTAGGGCGTAACATCGACAAGGAAAAGACGACACCGACTTCACCGGGCGAAAACATCGACACAAAAATAATCGACACTACAAACCACGGACATTTAACAGGTAAGGGGTTTAAATTTCGCTAATCAAGCCTACCATGTTCAGGTAAGGTGGTAGTGTTATGCATGTGTTAAATTTAAACCCCTTACCGGAACATGGTAGGCTTGATTAGCGAAATTTAAACCCCTTACCTGTTAAATGTCCGTGGTTTGTAGTGTCGATTATTTTTGTGTCGGTGTTTTCGCGTCGGTGAAGTCAGTGTCGGTCTTTTCCTTGTCGATGTCACGTCCTAGAACCATATATATATATATATATATATATATATATATATATATATATATATATACAGATAACCAACCACTTATTGCAACACAGCTGCAAAAAAACGGACAAACTGGGGGGATAAAGGGCAAACAAATAGTGACATCTGTGAAATACAGCTGTCATACACGTAGAAGTCTGCTAGAGTGGCATGGTTTGCTTTAAGATACAATGTCAGATAGATTCCAGGTCTGAAACACAAATGCATGTCATTATTTACTGATATCAATGCTTACATCATCCTAGTTATTTCTCAGAAACCCACAACAGTTGTGGCTAACAGACAAAACATATGAGGCACACATCAGGACAGTGTCTAAACATCTGGACAGTTGAGAGGTGTGACCTCAGTCATGTAACAGAATGGAAAAACCTGTGACAGCCATCAGCCATGTCACCCAGCACCTTCTGACCACAGTAAGACTAACACAACACTAACCCAAATCAGCTCTGGGCAATTGCCCATGTATATCCAAATATATCATGCACTACAAGGATGGAACTGTAGGGGAAACAAGATAATGGTGCATAAATGTCCACCCACAATCATTTGCACAACAGTCACAGCAGCATACCAGTATCCCAAATGAACTCTGGAGTAGAATGACGGTTTGAATGAACATATCTTGATTCCCATTCACACAATACACTGACAGATACTGGCTCAACTCACAGTGTACTGTGAATCCTGAGGTGTTAAAAGACCTTTCTCAGTCTGGCCCTACAAACATACACACCTGATAGACCACCAGCAGCTGTAGCAGCATGCACAGTCAGATAGAAAAAGGATCTGTGAGACTCACATCTGCTACTCTCCCTACCCAGCCAAACATCTACACACAACACTGATACACAATCTTGCCAGTCACTTCACAATGGCCAGACATACATAACTCTCATATGTACAGATTTCTGCAGAATATCCAGGATGTGAGACCATATTCATGGCCACTGCTGCATACCACCCAGGAGTCTGCTAAGTTAATGAGATGATACCTTGAGTGCAGTCAATAAATAATAATATCACATACATCTGACCCTCTCACTGCAAGCCATCTGGACAAAGCATGACATACTTGAGGGACAGGAGGCTGGAAAGTGGGACATATCGCACAAAATGGTGTTACAAACTGAAACAGTTGACAGTGTCACAGGCTTTGTTGTAACATAACATCTCTGAAGGATATGATGTCTGAAACACCAATGGATGTCAACAATTACTGACAACAATACTCACATTATCCTACTGCTTCTGCAAAAACAGACATCTGAGGAACAGACCATACATAACAGGTGAAACCCTGGGCAGTCTGTGGACATCAGGACAGTTGAAAGGTATGTCAGAAATATATCACTCTCAGACATCACGTCACACAGAAAATGCATGTCCAGATGAACCCTGTTAAACTAGCAACCCTCTATGTGTATAACAGCACTGCTGACTTACAATCTGTACCCAATTCTGGAACTTTGTTCCACATGTTGCTGGCCTGTCTCCACATGTTCTCTCCTGAGAGGTATTCCCACCTACTGCCTGTGAAGCTGTAGCCCCCACACCTCCATAATGTTCTCCACACAGGCAAGGGAAATGGGCAAGGCCCACATGAAGGCCATCATTATAGCACTGTGTCACTATGGCATTGGCAAATGGAAAGACAACACAGCTATTCTGGATGGAAGTAGCAAGTGGGAGGCACCGATTGGTGCACAGTCCATCACCTGCTCATGAGCAGTACCTACAAAAGGCAAGCTGCTACCTATGCAACACAGGTCTCAACCCATCTACACAAAGACAGACTGTGACTACACAAACCTAACCAATTACATTGCTGTGAGGTACCTTGTGAGCACTATAACAGGTATGTCAGTCATGTAAGCATATAATGGAATGCAGAAGGGGGGATGCAATGATGTCAAATGGGACATTAAGCACTAGGCCGCAACAGCACCTGATGGACTCACATGCTGCTGTCTAGCACATATGGCCATTTCTGCTTGCCCTGCCGACATTGGCATGGAACACATCTGTGGCCCCTGACTCACCTTAACAAAGGTCAGCTCATGTATGACTACTAATGGAGTCTCTGTTGTCCCATATTGAGTGTGCCACTGGTAGGCCAGCTACCTGGGATGTTGTAATTAGTGATATGTCACGTGTGAATGCTACTCTGATACATATGCTTGTCTTACAAATGTAATATATGTACATAGGGTGTGTGCATACTACACGACTGGCCATTTCTGCTTGCCTTGCCTGCATTGACCTGGAACACATCCCTGGCCCCTGACTCACCCCAACAAAGGTCAGCTCATGTATGACTACTAATGGAGTCTCTGTTGTCCCATACTGAGTGTGTCACTGGCAGACCAGCTACCTGGGATGTTGTAATTAGTGATATGTCACCTGTGAATGCTACTCTGATAAATATGCTTGTCTTACAAATGTACTATGTGTACATAAGGTGTGTGTATACTACACAGCGGGTGCAGATGTGTGTGATGAACTGTATGTAATATACTGAGCCCATACCTGCCAACAATCCAGAGTGTTGCAGACTGACCACATGTCTGCCTCATATTTGTAGTCAATGCCTCAGACAGTTGTGTATTGTCTGGCACATCACTGGCAACCCATTAAAGATTGCAGTCATAACAAATTAGCATACATTTCATTGTCAGATGTCATATCTTGCAGAGTACACCTGTGAATGTGGCACAGTATTTGCTGGCAAATAAGTGTGTTTCAGCTAGAGTCATAAAGTGATACTATTTACTGGCCTTTGCCCACCACTGATGTGTGCCTTTGTGCATATGTCATGCTCTAACAGGAGCTAGGTGTCTTACCATGACACCCATGTCAATGCAAGCATACCTTGTCCTGTGGAATGCTGACATTTGTGCAGTCACTAACACCTGCTGTCTAGCTGTGGAGAGCACACCAACCTTGCCAGGTCACTCATCTCGTCATACATGTAGTCCACAAATGGAGGACTGCAAAGCCACAGGAGATGGAGTGTTGAACATTAGCATACACACCTCCAGGCTGGCCAAACAGTATGCTACATGGTTGACATCCCGAGTGCAGTTAACAGTTGACAAAATACCAACTCAAATCATAGCTAGATATAGGCCTCCAAATATTACTATGGACACTCACCACACCTATTGGGACCTGCTGGAATCTGTCAGGATTTAATCATCTACCCTGCTCCTGAGAGACTTCCAGTACCCAACCATAGTGTGCCTGACCTATGCTACCTGAACATGAATGCACATAGATTCCTCAGCTTTGTCAATGGCAATGCAGTGGAGCAGCCGGTCAACACCCCTACAGCAGGTAAGAATCTCATGTATGTTCAGGTCACCATCTCCTCTGCCCCACCTTCCTTTACAATGTCAAACAGAATAAACTGTACATAAATTACTATAAATATCCTTAGAGCAGGTAGAAGTAGCTGTACAGTCAGTGTCCCATTTGTTAGAACAAGTAGCAGTGTCCAGGCCCACACCACAATACTGTGTGGGCAGCCACATAGCTGTGTGGACTCAGCAGTACCTGGCAGGGCAACATCATCTCCTGCAAGATAGGGTAAATGCTTGTGGTGAACATCAGCAATACACAAATACCATAATAGATAGAAGCAAGTGCTGGATGGGCTAAGAAGGAACAGGTACCTTATTGGAAGAAATGTCACCTTGGTCTGTACAAGCAAATCAGTGCACAGGTGATGTACCCTAAGGCTGTCTCTGAGTGGAAATTGGACACATCCACCAAGTCCCATCACAAGGCTGTCTTCACATATGTCTGTCATCTCAGAGGCAACAACCCAACCCACCCTGTACTGGGGTCAATCACACCACATACACAGCATAGCTATAGCCATCCCGCTGCAGACAGGTTAAGGGAAAACATCACCCCCCTGTCCCACCATCAGTATAGGTGGATGTGCACAGCACCTGCACCCTTCCCTTCATCATCAGGAAGCAGGTACATAATGCCTACTCCAAGGCAGCAAAATAAGTCTCCATGGGACCTGATAACATCCCTGTCTGCATCTTCCATGAACTCAGGCATATGCTCCCAGCTCCATTACACATTGTACTCAAGCAAAGCCTGAGCACCACTGATATCCCATCTGCAAAGAAGATGGCCACTGTCATCCCTCTACACAAAGGTGAAAGATGAATGGTTGATTATGCAATTTACTGTCTATAATTGGGGGGAAACATAACACATCAGGACTAGGAGTGCAATGCAAGCTCATACTGTCCTGATAGATGACAGAGGTATGATGTGGTCATGCATGGTCGCTAATGATAAACAATGTTGATGTTTAGGTTCTGTAAAGAATGCTGACCAACATATATGGTCCTGTATTGTGTTTCCCTGCTTATGTCTTCCAGGTGACATGCCACATGTCCGTCAGCCCCAGTACTCTGCAGCTGAAAATGAGGCTATTATTTACCTTATCATCTAGCACCACGGGGTGATGTTTGGCTGTAGTCAACAGGATCAGATGGTGTAGACTGCTCTGTGGGATGAGCTTGTCCACAGGGTGAACAACATTGCCCACCATGGCTGCACATATGACCAGGTCAACCATCTTGCGACTGACCTGATACATCGTGCCCGGCAAAGGACTGTTTCCATGGCCAGGGAACTTAACACTAAAGGTGGGGATCCTGCCACACAGGCCCCACCTACAGCCACAGAGGAGTTCCTTACCAACCTGGGGCAGCCCCCACACACCAGGCAACACAAGAAACACAAGTCGTGGAGGTGGGTGGCACCTAGGCAACAGGCGAGGAGCGACCAGGTAAGGCTACGGTGCACTTCAATTGAATCATGTAGCAGTCATACTGGCTACTGTAGAGTATCTAGATGCATATGTGAGGTCAAACTGCATTTGTGGGTGGAATTTGGTAATGTACACAAGTGCACATCTACGGTGAAGGACAGCAAAATGTGCACTATCAGAGCTTGTAGTGTACATGTGCAGAAAAGTAGAATTCATCTTGTACCAATGCCAAATGTGAGTCTGCTGACAATATGTCTCCCCTACAACTACATAGGTACCTCTGGTCTGGATGTGGGACAGCACCCTGAAAGCCGGTGAGTATGGGATTGTCCTGTTGTGGCTCACCAGTACCCCAGGCATGTTAAGGTCATGCATTTTACCATGCACACAACTGTTACTCTCAGCCATATTGCAATATCTGCATGCTCACTTGTGGTGTGGTTAACTGCATTGTATTACAGTGGTCACCACAGGGGCCTATTTGCAGGAGGTGTAACATATCTGTGGCATACCTCACAACCTGGCATTGCAAGAAATATGGACAAAGACTGACAAAATGGGGTGACAGAGGCCCAAAACTAGGGACATATTTTATAAATTACTGTTATACAGTGCATATAAATGGTCTACACACTTCTGCTAAAATTCCAGGTATTTGTGATATATATAAAATGAGAGCACAATAAAACATAGCCAAACTCTTCCAACCTTTCATGTGACCTATAACCTGTACAATCCAATTGTGAAACAAACAAATCTGTTAGGGGAACAATTATGACAAATGAAAAGCCTACAAAAAGCTATATGCACAAGTGTGCACAGGCTGAAGCTAATACTGTGTTGAAGCAGCTTTCAATATAATTAGAGCATTATATCTTCTTGGGTACACACCTGCCATCAATTACAAAGTCTCTTTAATTAACAGCTAATAATGGTCAGCTGTCCTACCAGGATTTTCCTAAGATTTACTCAGTTGCCTGCTAAAGCAACAGCCATGGTTCACATAGAGCTTAAGAAGCAGCAAAGAAATCAAATTTTTGAAAGGTGTCAGCCTGGAGAAGTGTACAAAAACATTTCCACAGCATTGTATATACCATGGAACACAGTGCAGATAGTCATCAAAAGGTGGTGAAAATATGGGGCAACAGTGATATTGCAAATAAGTGGACATCCCTCCAAATGTGTTGAAGAGACAAGACCCAAATTGGTCAGGGAGGCTGCCAGGAGACCTACAGCAACACTAAAGTAGTTGCAGGAATCTCTAGCAAGTACCAGTTATGTACTACACATGTCACAATCTAAAATATTCTCCACATGTCTGGCCTATGGAGTAGGGTTGGAAGATGGAAGCCTTTCCTCACACAAAACTACATCCATGTCTGTCAAAATTCTCAAGAACAATACATCAGATCATCCAAAAGCATGTGGAAAAATGTGTTATGATGTACTGAGACTAAGGTTGCACGTTTTTGGCCACAATTCCAAAAGGTTTGTTTGGCACAATAACAACACTGTACATCACCAAAAGAATACCATTCCCATGGTGAAGCATGGTGATGGCAGTGTCCTGCTTTGAGGTTGCTGTTCATAAGCTGGAAGTGGGCCTGTAGCCAAGGTGGAGGGGATTATGAACAGTTTAAAATACCTGTGCCTTTTGGCCCAAAATCTTCATGTGTCAGCTAGAAAGCTGTAGTTGAGAAGGAATTATGCCTTTCCACATGACAGTGACCCAAACCAATCATCCAAATCATAAGAAAATGGCTTTGCCAGAAGACAATCAATGTTTTGGGATGGCCCAGCCACAGTCCACGCCTACATCTGATAGAAATTCTGTGGGGTGCCCTGAAGAGGGCTGTGCACAAAAGATGCCCTCACAATCCTGACAGAGTTGGAGGGCTTCTGCAAGGGGGAGTGTGCAAATATTGCTAAGTAGAGATGTGCCATGCTGCTAGACACCTTCCCAAGAGGACTGACTATTGCTATTAAATCAAAAGATGATTTAACAAAGAATTACTTTAAGGGTGTGCACATTCATGCAACCAGCCTATTGTACGTATTTCACCTTCTATATGTTACCCCTAGCCAATGTATTTGCTCTTCAATTGGATTGTACAGGTTGTAAGTCACATTAAAGGTAGAAATGTCGTGACATGATACCTGTGGTCTCATGTTATATATCAGGAATACCTGGCATGTTAACAGGGGTGTGTACACTTATTATATCCACTGTAAGCTTAGATGGTTGTTAGTGTAACTGATTTTGTTTTAACATACATGTGTTGCAAGTATTGAAGTGTGAAACTCAAACCATGTAATTAATTAGTGACACCAATCCTCAGATTATCCCAGTAATGTGTCAGACAAACACAGGATTTATGAAGAACAGGCCAAAAAAATGAGCCACACATCTTGACATTCAACAAAACTCTGTACAGTTGAGAGGTATGTTCTGTAGGAGCTGGTACTGTGCTATACAAGTGAACAGCAATAATATGTACATGGCTGCAGTGTGTGCTAGGCGAAGGCCCATCTCCTACTGACACTACTCACATATCCCAGAGGTGTATATTAGTAGTAACATTAAGTGGAAAGGGCTGCACTGCATGATGTTGTGGGCCTGTCCAGAATGTGCATGTTGTGATCTGATTGTGTCGTGAATGTCACCAGTTGGCTATTATGAGGTCTGTGTCATGCCTTTGTGCCACCTCACCTATATGTGTCTGTGTGTGTGTCCGTGTGTGTGCCTGTGTGTGTGTGTCCATGTGTGTGTCTGTGTGTGTGAGTGAGTGAGAACCATATCCCTTGGGTGGCAGTGGTTTACAATTTTAGGCCATGGTACTCCCAGTACACATCCCAAAGTCCACTTTAAAAAGGCCGTTGCTCACATCCACCATAGAGGTATTTGTGGATACCCCTCAGCCCTATAAGCCCCGTGCCACGTGCAGCAGTTTTGTAACAATATGGAATGAATAACATGATAGGTAGGGCTGCTAATGTCAGTACTGGCAATTGTGAGTGAATTGGTGTGTATAGCAGTGTTTGTTAGTGTGTAGACTCATAGGTGACAGTCTAATGAGTGCTCCACACCCAGTACACCCTATTGCCATACCTCACAAGGGCACATGATGTTATTCACTTTACAGATGTTATGCATTTATTGCACATGCCATGGAGCTAATAGTGTGAAGAATGCCCCACAGTTCTTCTAAGGTGAACAACATCACCAGCCCTTGAAAGGTATGGCAATGGGAAGTGTACTGGGAGAGTGAGGCTTCAAAATGCTGTATCCTACAAATATGCACACTTACAAACACCTACATGCACACACATTTGCCAGCACTCAGATTAGAACCCCTACCTATGTAGTGATTGGTACTATAGTGTTATGCAGTTACCACATGCACCAAGAAACTTATAGGGTGAAGAATGTCCCAAGGTACCTATATAGTTAATAAAATCATTAACCCTTGTAAGGTATGGCAACGGTAGGTGTACTGGGTGAGGAGGGCCTCAAACTACTTTCACCCACATGTTTACACACTCACAAACACTTTTATACACACTAATGCACACACACACACACACACACACACACACACACACACACACACACACACACACACACACACACACACACTTGCCAGTACTGAGATCCATAGGTTCATAGCTTCATAGGTGTGTACTAGGTGAATGGCCATGGAGCCTTTACAGGCCTAGCCCATGGGAGTACCCTGGCATCATGCCACCTGACAATAGTCCCCAGTGTGTCTAATGAGTATAGCCACTGGAGTTGAATTTATATTCCCCATGCACTCATCCAGATTTTTCTTGAAGAGGGCCAGTGATGTTCTCTGCTTGACATGTATGCAAAGTCTATTCCAGAGTGTGGGCAGTCTGTGGGTTGTGAACCTGTCCCTCCAGCATGTTCTGTTGATTGTGGAAATGGGATTGATGTCTTTGGGGCATGTGGTTTGGACTGATTGGTTTCTTCAGATGTAGCATTCTTGACAGAGCTGAGTCAGACATGGCTGTGTAAATCAGACAGAGATAGCCTCTAAGTAGCCAATATGAGACAGAGACTAGTTGGAGTTATTGGAGTCTGTCCATATAAGGCAAGTGTTTAAGGCTTAGAATCCTCTTTGGGAGGTACTTTTGCAGCTTCTCCAGTTGCTGCAGGTGTTGAGTGAGGGACATGCCAAATGGACCATTGTACGCGTTGATTGACCTAATGAGGGGAGAGTACAGGGAGACAATGACCTCATACTTCCTGGATGCAACACCCTATGTCAGGAGATGTGACACATGCAAGAACTTTCTGAACACAGTAGCACTGTGGTGGTCAACAGAAAGCTCACTGTCAACCTGTGTTTCCAGTTCTCTTATAACAACGTCAGTGTTCAGCTGACTACCATCAATGAATTACTTCATGGGACCCGTGCTGTTCCCAAAGGGTCTAGCGGCACAATTTCTGGCATTGAGCTAAAGTCCAGGGTTCTGACACCAGTCAATGGTCTCAGTGAGGACTTTGTGCAGGATGTCATCATCACATGGGGAGGTAATAATAGCACCCACCTTGCAGTCATCTGTGAACATTGTCAGCTAGAGTACCTTTGTGTTGGGCTGGACTTCAGAGGTGTGGATCCGGAACGTGAGGAGACACAGAACCAAACCCTGTGAGTCTCCACTCATGCCTGGTTGGCAGTCTGACATGGAGTCTACTGCTTTCACACTGTGGGTTCCAACTGTGAGCCACTTTGCAAGCCACCAAGTGATATAGGGTTTGTTGCCTAGCTGAGTAAGTTTGTCTATGATTCTTGAGTGGGGAATGGTATACACAGATTAGAAGAGCCAGCTATCTTGTTATTTATTCCATTCTGTTACATAATTATTGCACATGGCACAGAGTTTTTAGGGCTGCAGAGTGTCTACAGTTACCTCTACAGTGGATGACAACAGTGGGCCTTGTAAAGTGGACATTGGTACGTGTACTATGTGGGCGACAGCAAAAAATTGCAAAACCCGCCCCCCAATGGATATGGTTCTCACACAAACACACACAGACATGCAGATACTATTTTTGTACACACACATACACACACACACACACACACACACACACACACACACACACACACACACACACACACACACACACACACACACACACACACACACACACACACACACACACACACACACACACACACACATTTGCTGGACTAAGAATAGAACCCCTACCTATCTAGTTACCACTACTACAGTGTTATATATTTACCACACTCACCATGGAGCTTAGAGGGTGAAGGCTGTCCCAAGGTACTACTAAGGTAAGGAACTTCACCAGCCCTTGTAAATTATAGGTTCATAGGTTCATAGGTTCGTACTAGGCTATCTGCCCTAGGGCATTTATAAGCCTAGCCAGAGTGTGTGTGGCTTTCACCACCCCTTAGGATGAGAATACTACGCCCTTTTAGGGTTTAGTTTACTGTGCCTCTGTCTAGTAGTGACACAGAGATGACCCCCGGGGTAAACTTACGATCTCCCATCCACTCGTCGAGATTTCTCTTGAATAGAGTCAGTGAGGGGCTCTGCCTAAAATGGACTGGGATTCTGTTCCAGAGTGTAGGGAGCCTCTGGGTTAGGAATCTGTCGCTCCAGCATGTCCTATTTATTTCTGTGTTGAGGTTTAAGTCTCTTGTTCTCGTGGCTCTGATGGATTTGGATTTTCTGAGGTGGAGCATGTCCATTAATTCCAGATTGGACATGGCCTTGTACGTCAGGCACAGATCACCTCTGAGTAGGTGATATGTGACCGAATAGAGCTGGAGTTTTTTCAGTCGGGCAGCATATGACATATGTTTAAAACCTTTTATCCTCTTGGTGAGGAACTTTTGGGGTCTTTCCAACTGCTGCAGGTGTCGGGTGAGATACATCCCAAATGGGGCATTGTACTCAATCATTGGCCTGATAAGAGAAGAGTACAGGGGCACAATGACCTCTCTTGATCTAGATGTGAAACCCTTCATGATAAGGTGGGCAATATAGAAGGTCTTCCTAACCACTTTGGCAATGTGAGTGTCAAATGAGAGGTTACTGTCAACCTGGGTCCCTAGGTCCCTGATTACCTCTTCCAGATTTAATGGATTACCACCTATGTGGTAATTTGTCGGTACCTTGTTTTTCCCAAAGGGTATGACTATACATTTTTTGGTGTTCAGCTTAAGGCCATGGCTCTGGCACCAATTATCTGTTTCTATGAGGCCTCTCTGAAGGATGTTTGTGTCCGCTGGAGTATCAATTATGGCCCAGTTTGCAGTCATCTGCGAACTTTGTCTGCCACAATCCTCCTATGTTTGCCTGTACTGAAAATAAATGCCGAACAAGAGGGGTCCCAGGACTGAGCCCTGTGGGACACCGCCAGACTGGCTTAGAGTCTGACATAGCTCCAGCAACTCTGACCCTGTGGGTTCTGTCCTTGAGCCAGTTTGCAACCCATCTTGTGACATATGGGTTTACATTTAAGCTGGTGAGTTTGTCTATGATGCCCGAGTGGGGTATTGTGTCAAAGACTTTTGCAAGGTCAAGGTAGGCTGTGTGGCAAATGGTGATGTACTGGGTGAAAGAGATTAAAAATTACTTTAACCTACAACACATATACACACTTACAAACACAAATACACACTCACATTTGCCAGAACTGAGATTAGGACACCAGCTTAACTAGTTATTTGAACTATAGTGTTACTCAATTATCACACACACCACAGAGCTTATGGAGATGAAGGCTTCCCAAAGGTACTTCTATGGTGACTGACATCAGCAGGACTGCTAAAGTAGGGCAATGGGAAGTGTACTGGGTGTGACTGGGCTCAAAATCTTTAACCTACAAACACACACGCTTTTACCTTAACCAGGACTGAGATTAGAATCTCTACCTAAGTTATTAATTGTACCAGTTATTGCATGTGCTACAGACCTTATGAGGCTGAGGGCTGCCCAAAGGTACTTCTAAGGTGACTGACATCAGCAGGACTGCTAAAATAGGGCAATGGAAAATATACTGGGTGTGAATGGGCTCAAAATCTTTAACCTACAAACACACACACACACAACACACACACACACACACACACACACACACACACACACACACACACACACACACACACACACACACACACACACACATACACACACACACACACCTTTACATTTGCCATTAATGAGGTTAGAATCCCTACCTAGTTAATTATCTGTACTATTCTGTTACGCAGTTATTGCACACACCAGAGAGCATATAGGGACTGAGGACTGCCCAAAGGTACTTCTAAAGTGACTGACATCAGTGGGACCGATGAAGTCGTACAATGGAAAGTGTACTGTGAATGGGCTAAAAGCCTTTAACCTACAGACACACACTTTTGCATTTGCCATGACTGAGATTAAACCCCCTACCTAAATAGTTGTTTGTAGTATAATGTTATGCAGTTATCACACACATCACAGAGCTTATAGGGGAGAGAACAGCCCAACAGTACTTCTATAGTGACTGACATCAGCAGATCTTGTGAAGTAGGAGAATAGGAGGTGTACTGGTTGGGAATGGACTAGAATGCTTATTCTTACACACACACACACACACACACACACACACACACACACACACACACACACACACACACACACACACACACACACACACACACACACACAAACACACACAAGCATACACACCCCAACACTATCCCACACACAATCAATGTTACATATGCCAGAATTGTGAATAGAACCCCTACCTATCTAGTTATTTGTATGACAGTGTTACGCAGTTATCACACATGCTATAGAGCTTACAGGACTAAAGCCAGTCCAAAGGTACTTCTAAGGTGAGTCACACTGGCAGATGTAAAGTAGAGGAATGAGAAGTGTATGGCTGGGTAAGGCATCATAACACCTAGACCTACAGAGACACACACACACACACACACACACACACACACACACACACACACACACACACACACACACACACACACACACACACACACGTGTACACACACACACACATACACACACACACACACACACACACACACACACACACACACACACACAGGTAGATGTGATATTTCAACCCCCACCTCAGTACCATCAGACAATGAGTCTTGTCTTCATGCTGGCACATGCCAGTGTTTACAACAGCTATGCAACTGTCTGCAGCACAACATCACTCTATGCCATTCAAGGGATTCCTGTGTATGACTCAATGTCTGTGTGTGCCACTCTGTGTCTCTCACTCTATCACTGCCTGTCCCTCTTTTCCCCATGTCTATGAGTGCGTATGCTTGACATACTGTAATATGTTGCCCATATATATGTATGTGTATCCTACACAACAGATGCAGATATACCACATATGTGCCAACTACAGCTGGCTGTGGCTGATTCTGTCCAGTGTGTGTGTGTGTGTGTGTGTGTGTGTGTATGTGGAGACAATTAGGTTTACATAGCTGTGTGTATGCAAAGACATTTGCGCAATACAGAGATATAGTGTCCGATGTGGTTTCAGACATGGGCTTCATTTCTCTAGGTGTAGAGCATGCTCAGTATGTCCTTCTATAGTAAGTGTGGGAATCCATTCCAGGGATAGTTGTACTCCAATCCAGGGTATTGTGTGCTACAGCCATACCTTCCAACCTGTTTGTGCAAGATATTGGGAGATAGGTTTCTAATATGGGAAAACAATGGGCCAAATATAGGTGGGTACTGTAACTATTGCTCTTATCAATGTATGAGTTGCTTGGGTGACAGGGTTTGTTTTAGCAGACATTTTTGACATATGTAATTTTTGACACTGTACTGTATTGTGTCATTACCTACTGACAGATATAATTGGATCATCACAGTTATTTACCAAAGAAATACAAGATGGATTATGGACAGACAGTTGACTGTGTTATGTTGGTAGTATGGACCCCATGACATTCCCTACAAAGGCACTATGGGTGAGGCATGGGCCTTTGCCAGAGGTCTGTAAGCCACGTGAGGCTGCTGCAGGCCATCTGTAGTTAGCGAGCGGGTTCTGTCAGTCATATGTTCCCAGGCTGTCAGGCAGTATACCCCCCTGGGGTGACTATGGTAAGTGACAGAACACCCTCCTGTGCTACTAGGCACCATACCTCTCTAGATATGTGAGCCAGATTTCTGGACAAAGCCATGAGTAATTGGGTGACAAAGGCCTAAATATACAGTCAATTGTAAATACTGGCCTTACAAACCTGGAAGGGTAATACAATAACAAATTTAGGATTAGCATTCATTTTTCTGTAGGGTATGAAGTCGGAGATACTACAATCCATCAATATTTTCTGACTTTAGACTTACGTGGTTTGCCAATGATCTGCCAGACAACCACTGTTTTAGAATAAAGACACCACAGATATTATGTAAACCTGAGAACAGTCTGGAAAAAGTCTGTACAGTTGTGAGGTATGGTAAGCACTATGTAGGTTACTCCAACCTGTGTACTGTTCATATATGTGGCCCCCTTTGACATCTGAACAGTGTGTACAGCTCCCACCATATGTGTAGCTGACATGCAGTATAGTTGGCACTGCATTTCCTGTACCTCGACCAGCAGGACATAAGAGCCATAAGAAGTTGCTGGCCACATCCTGACAAGCATTCCCCACACATATGCCTAGCTCATTGATCCCTGCATATTGTAGACATGCAACAAGTTATCATGTTGATTGGGACAGCCCTGGCAATGTGTGTTCTGCTGCTGTTACCCCACAAACGTACATGTTATTGAATTTCTATGTGAATATGGGTGTGGGGGGCACACCTGTCAACAGTACATATTTGCATAGACTGTGCTGATATTGGCTTTACATTTTGGTACCATTTAGCATAGTATTGTGCCCTGTCTTGGAGAATAGAGGCATATCACTAGAGACCACAGGTTAGATTGTAATACCATACAATTGAGTTTCAGGCTTCTTACCCTTCAGAGAGTCTTACTGCAAGTGCAAGGCCTGCTGTGAAATCACTGTGCAAGTCTGCAGGGGGGTATTCCATCATTGTTGCCATTTGTGTGCCTTTGCCAGAAATTCCTTTATGGTTTTCTATGGATATCTTGCTGTGTGAGTCTGAGAGTGAGTATAGGATCTCCACAGTGACATCCATGCATGTGACCTATGACCCCCCTTAGTTGTCCCCCCCACATATACTGCAGTGGGATTTGTCACCTTGAATGATACTACATAGTGGGGGGAAGTCAGTATTGTGTAGACATTTCCTGATGTCCCACATAGCTGTCAGTTGTCTGCTACCCTCCCAGTAGGCCACCCCATTCCCTTGCATATTTCCATAGATATGCTACCAAAACATAATAATCCATTTGTTTATTGTTAAGAAGACTGACTTAGCTTGTGCCTGCAGCAGTTGTGAGGACAGTGCTTGAGGGCTGCCTATGACTGATGCACACAGTACACTGCCTATACATGGTAAGTTACAGGTAATGTGATGTGTGTGTCATCCATTTTACTGTGTGTGCGAGTCAGAGAGAGGTGTCAGTCCCTGGGTCCCTACAGTGTCAGTGTGTGTGCTATGCATTGCCTCTTTGCCAAGTTCTGGGTATACTGGGCATGCCTCAGTCTGCCTACAGGAGCAGGCTCAGTGGCTTCCTCTTCTGAGACCCTCTGTACCTGTGAGGACCTTGGCAATGGTGGGGCAGTGTGTGGCCCTTCCCCATGCTATTCCTGCGGCAGCTGTTTCCACAGGATCATATTGTGTAGCATGGCACATACTATGAACATGTGTGCACATATGGCTGGAGAGTACTGCAAGGCTCCACCAGATATGTCAAGGCAGTGGAACTGTGACTTGAGTATCCCAAACACATGCTCTGTTATGATCCTGGTTTGTGAGTGTGCCTCGTTATGGCAATCATGTGTGAGTGTGTGTGCATTTCTGATGGGTGTCATCATCCACAGCTCCAGTGCATAGCCAGCATCCCTCACCAGATGGCCATACAGGATGCCCTCACTGGCAAATGCCTGGTACAGCTGTGATGAATGCCAGATATGGGAGTCGTCATAGCTTCCAGTGCTGTCAGCACACACATTCATGATAATGCCCGAGGCATTGCACATGACCTGGCAGTTGATGGCAGGGAAGTCCTTGCAGTTTATGTAGACCCTACCCTGTTCAATGGGTGGTGCTTTGATATGGATTTGCGTGCAGTCTATGGCACCCAGTACCTCTGGGTATTCTGCTACATGGTGGAAGAGACACATATTGCTGGTTCACTCCTCACAGGTGATGGGGAAGTAAATGTGCTCATGAGCATGTGGTAGCATGGCATCCAGGAACTGGTGGAGTACCATGGATGCAGATGCTTGTGACACCCCCATGATATCCCCATAGGTCTTTGGAAAGTACCTGTAGCTAGTATTCTTATGGCTCCACATACCTTGGTATCCATTGTGATGGGTTCCCTCTGTCGGCTCTAGGTCTGAATTGATGCCAGCACAGCTCACTGTTTTGCTGCAGTATGTCTCTGTCCACCCTGTAGCGCTCTACTATCTCCAGATCATGTAGTCCATGGTAAGTAACCCTGGGTCTAAACACTCTTCTCCTCTGCCTCGGTTTGTGGCAGTTGTCAGCATTATCCTCCTCACCACCCTCAGCCTTAGCACATAATGATGGATCAAAGCAATGAGAGTCCCTAACATGTTTTTGGTTAAAATGCCCCCGGATATGTACACCAATGGTGCAGAGTTTGTGGGAAAAAAACAGACTGTAAGGTGTTTGCATAGTTTATACTATTGTGCTGCAGATGCTGCCTGTATGATTGGCTGACAATGATGCATTCCACTTGTTAGCTATGTAATTTGTACTTGATTGCTTTTATTCTGCTATTCCCCCCCTTTTTTTCCTTTTTTCCCTTCCCATTTCCTCCTCTTTTAAGCTCCGAGGTGCGCCACACAAACCAGGTGCCCAAATGTAAACAGTCCTACTATTTCCATTTTTTTTGTTTGTTTGTTTTAGACCCAGTGCATGCCATGCAAACCCATTTAGCTAATGTAAACACTGAGAAATGGCCTTCCCTGGACGTGAACATGCTCTTCATTTCATGGAATAAGTCAATACAGCCTCAGACACACCCCCTTGCTTAGCTGTACTTAGCTAAGTTTATCTGACAGCCGTGGAGCTCCAATGTGCTTGCACCAAGCATAACACACCCCCTTTTCATGTCTGCTGCTCCTTCTGCTTACACCACTGCCTTATAGCACCTACACGGTTAGGTGCAATTTGGCATTTATATTTTTTTTGTGATTCAGTGAATTTCCATCATTAGCATACCCCACTTCCTTAATCCCTAGTTACTGCACTACACCAGAGCCTTTCCCCTTAGCAACCACTGTTTCCTGGTATTGTTTTGATTCTGCATGCCACAGACTATAATGGCAAATTGCAGATTTCACTTAAAACTGCCTTTTCACCTTTTTATTGGCACAATTCCGTTTGCACACCACTGCCCTATGCTTAAACGGCTGAGATTGGCCAAAAAAACTTTTATTTTTATAAATTTGCAACACTTTTCCATGCCAATGTCCATTTTTTTGGCCATTGGCATGCCTAAAGATTATAATACATGCTTTTATTTGAGCTGTCATGCCTCCGTTTTGATTTTTGCAGAAATGTATTTGGCCAGTAGCTGAATGCATTCCTGCAGGTAACACTATTCCTGCACAGAAGATTGCCTGCTTCCTGAATCGCTCATTCACCTCATTTGTATGGTACTCACCAGCAAATTAGGTAATTAGCATTATTCAGTGGTGTCTGTGCAGAAATAGTGCTACCAGGCTCATGCACATCCCCAGGCTTGTTTACTGGATCGATTGGCTGCCATATTCCATGCAGGAGTGGCTGCACTATTTTTACACTCCATGTAAGCTTTATTGAATCCCAGGGAAGGTTATTTTGGACTAATTATTGTCAAAACTGGAAAAGCTAGGACATGAAACTATACATCAGCATGCATATGTTGAAAATAGATCCATAACCACTTGTAGCATATTCTATAATAATATAATAACAGCTATAAAGGAACATTTGTGCTGAGATTTAATTTATATAAACTTAACTGCAGCATTTGATATGGTCATACACAAAACAATAATAAATAAAACAGAACAACTAGGTATTGATGTACTTTTGATAAGATGGATAGCTGCATGGCTTAGGAAAAGGACATGGCAAGTATCATACAGCAATTGGAAAGATGAAATTCTAGGTTAAAGTCAGGATGTCTAACATTTCTGCCTAGGCCTAAACATGCTTAGGTCATATTTTTCAGATATATCTTTTTTCATCTGAGGTGCTCTGTGCAGATGAGTTGAAAATAGCTAAACTGATTACATATTTTATAGATAGGATGTCTGAAAAAGAACTTCAACATTTGGACAGAGGAGAATATGGTGATAAATACATAAAGAAACTAAGCATATCAAATTTGGGAGACATACATTGAAAGGTGAATAATTAATACAGCACACACTGATTGAAACTGTAGATTCATTTAAGGACCTGGGTATATGGGTAGCTCATACTAAAAGATGTATGCAGTCTAGAAAATCAGAAATCATGAATTCATTGTTTGTTAGTTACATTTGACCCAAACATGAGTATGGAATAACAATATGGAAACTATATAAGAAAACAAACATGAGTGAATTAGAAAGTGTGCAGTGAAAATATACCAAGGGGATTAGTGGATATGAAAATTTAAGTTATTATGAAATACTAAAATATCTGAACTTGTACAGTATCTCATATAGACATTTAAGAGGAAACCTTATTCAGTTATATTGGACATTTATGGACAACTATCTCTGGGTATGTTTGGAGTTATTAAGAAGTAGTAGAGAGTCATTAGACAACCTATGCAGAATATTATATATGAATGAGAGGTGTACCATTTGGTTCTCTGAGGGCGTAGCTGATACATGAAATAGACTAATAAATTACATTAAAGCAAGTACTAGTTTAGATATGTTTTAATAACAAACTGGACATTTATTATTGGAATAACATTTTGGAATATTAGTAGGCTAGAAAGGAATTATTGACCATGCCTGAAATATTTGTATGAATGTATGTATTACAACTCTGATTCAGTATGTGACAGCACTATATAATCATTGTGTTTCAAAAACATTGTTTTGCCTGAGGATTTATAGGGTAGCCCCCTGCACTGAAAATACGCCCACTATGTGGAAGTGTAATTAATGGCTGTTGTGACTGAGCCAATTGTACATGAAAGTACACATAGTCACACTATTTAAGCAATGCTAGATTTGAACCACCTATCCATCTATGTACATGATCTAGAGAACACTGTATTAACTGCAAGTACCACAAGAGAAGTTTGTCTTTTATAGTAAGAGACTACACCAATGAAAGGATGACCTCATCAGTATGGTACAGAGAAGATGTTCATTGTAAAAGTGGGATAAAGTGAGGTGGAATTACTCTACAATTTTAAATGTTTCTCCTGAGTGGAGGTGGACACAGAACATCTGTTGTTAAAGTCATACTTGTGCAACACTACTCACACACACACACACACACACACACACACACACACACACACACACACACACACACACACACACACACACACACACATATACACTCACTCAAAGTTTGGCACTGTCACATTTGAACCACACCTAACTATCTAGTTACATCATCTAGAAAACATTGTATTAACTGCAAGGACCACAAGGGAATTCAGACCTTCATAGTTAGAGACTGCTCTAATGAAAGGATGACCTTAGTGTGATGCAGAAAAGCTAGTGTGCATCACAATTTTGGGTGAAGAGGCATGTGTGTTGATAGTTAAAAGTAACAGTAAGGTGCTGACGCCAATTAATTACAGACCACTCATATATTTCATCTATGCTGTCATTCATGTACTTTGCAAAAGTGAGAGTGATATGTACCTGTTTTACATGAGAGTGCTTTGATGACAATCACACTTATGAAACAGCAGACTGGCAACCAAGCATTCATGACTGTTCAGCTCGGGATGATTGTATGCAAACAGGAATCATCTGTTGTGTTATTATCAATGGTATTCACTCATGTTTGGACAATCTGCAGTGTAAATATAACACGCATGTCAAATATATGACGATGCTTTGCTTAAAGTATGTATGAAAAGGTTACATTCTATTGCACATCATCTCCAAGTGTAAGTGTCGGAGTGCAGATGTAAGTTTACAGAACAAAGTGTTAAGTCAACATCCTGGTTAAATCTACATATCTTGACTAAAACAGTCCATTACCACATAAAGAAGTAATGCAAACCACTAGCAATACTTTTCTTTTTTTTCAAAATATATTCCTGAAGTGCACCACTGACAAATTCATGTTTACTGCTGATGGCAAAATACAAATGCATGAAATGTTGAGCTTAGAATGGAAATTAGCAATAGTCAGTGGTGCTACATGCCACCATTCACTCAAATAAGGATTTGAAAAAGACAAACACATCTGATTGTGATGTAATCCAGAACAGATACATGTTATGTTAATGTTTTGTGTGTCATGATTTCCGCACTAGTCAAGACACTTGAGTACTTTTCTTATAATATGGATGATCAGGTGTTATTTTTGTACAGCTATCGTATCTGGTAACTGCATGTATTTGAGGCATGTTGCAATTATCATGCATTTGTATGTGTTTGCATGGCATGACTGAGTATTAAAAAGTCAAAACACCAATAACAGACATGTATGTGTCATAATTGATATATTTCAGAACTTGGACTTAAACGAAAGCACATCGATGCTGTTATTTTATGTGTGTATTAGCAATATACTCCAAATGTACCTTTTGTAGTATGTTTGCTAACACATAAAACCTTGATTGTACCTAATGTTCTGCAACAATTTCTTTGGAGATATGCGCATTTGTGAAGGAATATGAAACACGAGAGACCAAGCGTGTTAATGCTGGTAGAAAACTGGACAATGAAAACACTATGGATGTGTTCACTTGGGAGGCACAGTGGAACAGCAGTTAGCATTATCACCTCACAGCAAGAGGTTCTTTGGTTCAATTCTTGGCTGGGGTGCCTTCTATTCAGTCAGCATATCCTCCCTGCAGTGCTCCAGTTTCCTCCCACATTCCAAAGACATGCATCTGGAGTGTTTCTCCCTGCGCCTCTGCTGAAAATGGGCTCTGTCCCAGTAGGACTTTCCCAGTAAACAAATACAAAATAAAATATAATAAATAAATAATAAACTATGAAGCAAGGAAGCTTGTGAGCAGCAATCTTCATGACACTATTTTCAAATTCAACATCCATTATGATGTACATTGCACTCTGCAGCCTGTTGAACAGATGATGCAAACTGTCTCCTTATAGTGTTATCATATTTGCCATCAGCTGTGTAATGCAGTTTTCTGTAAGTTACAAGTGCTGCTCAGCACCAGGCATTGTACAAATGCTGAGGTGAAAGACTGATGACACACAATGGGTGCAAAGAGGAAGACATTTGGATACAGGGACAGAGATATTTCTTTATAGACAGTTGTGCATATCTTCATGATGTGTTTTACTTTTAGGGTTGCCATCATGATAATTTTTTCTGAGTCTATACATAGAAAGGCAAAAGATAATGGGTGATAAAAGCAAAATGTTAATGAGAGTTTTTAAATAATTTCCTTATAAGCTTTAACTTCTACTATGAAAGCATATTTTCTGACCTCTATAAATTGTGAGAATCAGCTGTATGACATTACTCGATGAGTTCAGTCATCAAAGATTTGACTAAATTCACAGATGTGATAAACACACCACAAATTAAGATGCAGAAATGTCAACATCCAGTTGTATACTTTAGAGGTATTTGTATGTACAAAAAAGTGTTTCTAATCTAGGTCAAGAAGGGGCAGGAGACTGGACACATAATTAGTGGTGGGCTAATTACATATGAAGAATGCAATTACACAAAGACTATTAATATGGAAAAACATTACCTACTTGTATGACATACTTCTGTTTTCAAACCTTTAACATTATAAAATAATGAGCTACAGATCAGAGCATCGTCCCAGCTCACCACATAGGAACTCCTACTTTAGAAAGTTTAAATTGCACACTGTAAGGGACACTGACAACAGGTAGAAGAAAGGAAGTATGTAGGCAGCTGCCTTCATTACAGTTATGTCAACTATAAACTCCCTTAGACTGTACTTGACATCCAGTGGCCTAATAGATATAGAAGAGTAACTGTATCACACTTTATCACTTTTAGTTTGTTTTTCTATAACACGGTAGACATAAGCAGATTTGGTTGAAGCTAACTGTGCTAATTCAGTCTAAGCCAAAAACTCACAAGATTTTCCTATAAGACATGAATTGCCATTAACTGTCAGCTATTATTACTGCTCAGTGCCAGGCATCACACAAGTGCTGAAGATTCAGACTAATAACACAGCAGGGGGTAGTGAGAGACAAATAGGGGGAGAGGGAGGCAGGGATCAAGTAAATTATAGCAGAAGCAAGATAATGGTAGGCAACAACTACACAAAAATAGTCTTATAACAACAATCAAAAAGAGTTTGGCATAGTTCTGGATTAGAACCATGAAACTAATCAAAAATCAGTCTATAGATTTGAGCATTATGTCAACACACCACACAAGAACTCATACTTTACAAAGATAATCACACAATTGAAGGGACAACTATTTGACACAAGGGAGGACTTAGACATTATTAATCTATTATGATGCATGGAACAAAATGAACAAAATGTTTACTATTTGGAGCAAGAAGGGGATAGAGAGTAAAAACATATTTAAGATTTGAGCAGGACACGGAATGTGTAATAACTCTCCCTATTGAGGATGGAATGTGTTTGCAAATGCTTATAGCTACACTATTCAAATGCTATGCTATATTTTTTTCTAATGCTGTTAGGGTCAGGAAATGTTGCAACCAGAGATAAATGCAGAAGTTCACATTTAAACACATGATTGGAATATAAATATCATGAAATAATATTTTGACATATGTCTGGAATTAAACCATTGACAATATGCAAAAATATCAGTCTACAGACATTTGAATTTTCTCAAAACACCACATAGGAACTCTTAGTTAATTCCATCCAGAAACCTAATAACTGTTACAGTAACTGTTTCAAAGCAGTGTCTTTAATCTGTATTCCTATATTGCAGTAGATTTAAGCACATTTGCAAGATGACAACTAGACTAGTGCAGGCAATGGCAAAAACTCACCAGTGTTTGATATAGGATGTGAAATAGCATTAACAGTCACTCAGAACTGATGCACAAGTTAAAGCTCCATGAAAATCCTGAGGAGAAAAAGCAAAACCTTTTTAATTGGCCATTTCTGGCCATGTGTGAGTGTTGCATGTGTTTCTGTGTTTGACCATATTAAACATATGAAAAGGTGTTGGTAGTGCAGTGGTGAAAAGAGGGGCAAGCAGGAGGAGGACATAGGTGAAAGAATACAGGAATTTACAGGACAATGGTGGGGGAGTACCATAGCTATCCACCTCTTCACAACATAAATGTAGAATTATACATGGAATTTGATGTATTTGAAGAATCACCACACCAAGGATGGATGACAACAACAATCTTGTAGAGCTAACTGGACTGAATCAAGTGCATCAAAGTGACATATAGGCAAAGTGGAGAGCTAAGTATGGGGTGATTTTTTGTGGGAATGGGGACTGGTGCCCATTTTTTTTTGGTAGAGAAAAAGAACTGTTGGGGATGGTACTTAGGAATAAGAAGGCCAGGGACTTAGAGTATTTTACGTAACAGGCACAGACATACAGGATATACAGGACAGACTAGGATGGTGATGGACATAAAAGATTGTGGGACAACATGTATCTATACACAAGAAACTTGCCTGACAGATAACCTGTTACTCTTTTTGGGCCAAGTGGCAATTTCTAATGCAGCACCACACAAATGGATCAGATATTTGAGTAACACAACATCAAACTGTTAAGAAACCAATGTCTTTCACACAACATAGTTCAGTGGAGAATATAATGATCTCCTCTATTACAAAGAGAAGTAGCATATGTGAGATACTAGGAATTCAACATCCCCTCACCCTGAACTGCAGAATACTGGAATTTTTTTATACTTTCTTTCATTAAAAGAAACATTAATGTAACAATCATAAAAAAGCACTGACCAATTAAAAATGAACACTGCAGCATTGATTATTCTACCCAAGATATTCTCAATACTTATTTTATGACTTTCAATATTAGGCGTGAGTTCTGAATTTCACAATGGAACTTACTAAAGAGACCTCATCTTTTTACATTTCTTATTCTATCAGCAATTACTAATATTAGGCAGGAAGCAAATCATAATACACATACTGAAAAATATCCTGGAGTCCATCTTGTTACAAAAGCACATTAAAAATGAAATATACACACTAACATTTTTTCTTCTCTAAACATCTCACCCATAACATGCACTAGTAACATTAAATAGTACCACTTTGGAGACAAACAGATGAGGAAAGGAAAGATAAAATGATAACTTTTGGACAGGAGAGCTTCTGTATTTAAGTGTTAATCTGATATTTACTATTTTACAATTGAATGGAGACATAGTTAAGTGATGCTTGTATTTTTGTGACTTTAATGCATTATAGTCAACAGATACCTCTAGGTGTTTCTGCAGTTACATCCTACTGATGCATCTAGGTATTTATATTTGTATCAATAATTCCAAAACCATGTTGCATACAGAGTATAAGAAGTTTTCATCTTAAAGCTTGCATAATGGCAAACACACCTCTACTGATAGTTGACCTCTGTCTAATGCAGGTAAAGAGAAACTAATTGCTGTTCATTTAATATTTATTTACAGTGTCATACATTTAATGTTTTCTAAATATCTTGACAAACAAGAAGCACAGACAGAACTGCTTAGCCTCATGAAAGCTCTCACCTGGATGAACAAAATGCTACTGACAGTATGAGTGCAATTTTAGTGGCTCCTGAGATACTGCAAGTTGATTACAAAATACTACAAACATAATAGTCACTTTGTTTACTGTGACTCATAACACCCTGTTTAAGCCCTAGAACCTAAAGAATACTGCTAATATAAAATATTTAGCACTGAAGAATGTACCACTTATATTTCTTTATTAGCCCTTGAGGCACAGAGGTAGTTAGCTAGCAGGTGTATTTTGTTCACTCAGTACAATCTAGAGTATTGATAGCTGCATACCAGCGCCAGTCTCATTTGCACTACAGAAGACAGCCCATATTAAATTTTTCATTTTTGCCTTAAACTGTAGGCTGTGTTTGCACATTTGGCAAGTGGTAGACATATGCAAAAGGAAAAAAAATACATTTTAATAAAATAAAAGGGAAATGAAAATAATCAATGGTTATAGCTAGCGATAAGCATGTAGTGCATTAAAATGAGACATCCATTCTTTTCACATCACCTTGCTACATCAGAGCTAGAATTTCTGTCACATATTATCTGGTCTTAAGGTAATGTCAAGTACTGTGATGGGGACAAAAAGCAGCTGGCATTAACATTTTTTTGACACAGCAATTACATTAATACTGACATCATTTCAAAGGCAATTTCTGTCTGTCAGGGTTACAATTTGAGAAATATGCTGATGTAATGCATTGTATGTAATACAGTTTTCCATATGTCATGTTACTGCTTTTGTGCTATCACAACTTAAAGAATGCCATTAGTTCATCTCATGCATATCACATGTTGTTATTAACAGCATGAAAAGTAGAGTTTTCAACAGCAACTAAATAACAAAGATAAAAGAACGTAAGTCCATCCTGCTACAAAAAAAAAAAGCAGTAATCCAATTGTAAGGGGCTCCCATAATGGTCTTCACTGTACAACAGTGATGCACGTGGACTCACATGCACAAAAGACAGCCAGTACAATCTTTCTTTAATAGTAGCACCAAGTTATTTAATAAATGTTGAAGTCCAAGTAAAGTAAAATCAAATCAAACCAGTTTAAGAGCTTTTGTCCCTTCCAAAGCATTGGAACTTCATCAGAACCATGAATTCAATTTTCTAACAGCTTAAATAATTAAAAAATATCATGTGAATTGGTAAAATCTTAATTAGGAAATCATTAAAAGAATATTAAGGGATGAATGTACTGGCTGTCTTTTCTATGTGTGAGAGCCCTTGTATCACTGTTGTACAAGTAGACCATTATATGAACCCCTTAAAATTGGATTTCCAACAGCAACACCATTTACATTCAGTTAGAATCCAAACCTCTAGATAGGTTCATAGGTTCATAGGTTCATACTAGGCTATCTGCCCTGGGACAATTATAAGCCTAGCCCGATTCTGTATGGCTTACGCCACCCCTTGATTTGAGTATACTGTGCCCTTTTTAAGGTTTAGTTTACTGTGCCTCTGTCTAATAGTGACACGGGAGTAATCCCTGGGACAAACCTACGATCCCCCATCCACTTATCGAGATTCTTTTTGAAGAGATTCAGTGAGGTGCTCTGCCTCACATGAACTGGAATTCTATTCCAGAGTGAAGGGAGCCTCTGGGTTATGAACCTGTCCCTCCAGCAAGTTCTATTTATTTCTGTGCTGAGGTTCAAGTCCCTCGAGCGTGTGGCTCTAAGGGATTTAGATTTACTGAGTTGGAGCATGTCCATTAATTCTGGATTTGACATAGCTTTGTATGTCAGGCATAGATCGCCTCGAAGTAGGCGGTATGCAACTGAGTAGAGCTGGAGTTTTTTTAACCGAGCAGCATATGGCATCTGTTTGAGATGCTTGATCCTCTTGGTGAGATACTTTTGGGGTCTTTCTAATTGCTGCAGATGTTGATTAAGGTACATCCCAAAAGGGGCATTGTATTCTATGATGGGCATGATGAGGGATGAATAAAGGGGCACGATTACCTCTCTTGATCTAGATGTGAAACCCTTTGTGATGAGGTGGGCTATGTAGTAGGTCTTTCTAACCACTTTGGCAATGTGGTTTTCAAAGGAGAGATTGCTATCAACTTGGGTCCCCAGGTCCCTAATAACTTTCTCTGTACTTAATGGGTTTCCGCCTATGTGGTAATTTATGGGCACATTGTTTTTGCCAAAGGGTATGACTGTACATTTTTTGGCATTTAGCTTTAAACCATGGTGCTGGCACCAGTTATCTGTCTCTGTGAGACCTTTTTGAAGGATGTTTGTGTCAGCTGGAGAGTTGATTATGGCGCCCAGTTTGCAGTCATCTGCAAACTTGGTGAGCCATAGTCCTCCCACATTTGCCTGTACCCCGGAAAAGTATATACCGAACAAGAGTGGTCCCAGGACAGAACCCTGTGGGACGCCACTTGTGACTGGTTTCGAGTCTGACATGGCTCCAGCAACTCTCACTCTGTGGGTTCTGTCTTTGAGCCAGTTTGCGACCCATTTTGTGACATAGGGGTTTATATTTAAGCTGGATAGCTTATCTATGATGCCCGAGTTGGGTATTGTGTCAAATGCCTTTGCAAGGTCCAGATAGGCTGTGTGGACTACCTTCCCTTCATCTATGGCTTTGGTGACTGTTTTAAAGAAGTCAACCAGGTTCGAAAGGCAGGATCTGCCCTTGACAAAGCCGAACTGGGTAGGATCTAGTGTCTGTAGGCCCCCAATGTCTTTGTTTATGAGCTCCATGATGATCCTCTCCATAGCCTTGCAGACTAAGCTAGTCAGGCTTATGGGGCAATAGTTTCCAGGGTCCGTAGAGGCTCCACCTTTGTGGAGTGGGACCACTGTTGCTGTACGCCATTCTGTGGGCACATATCCTGTAGTGAGGCTGAGATTGTATAGCTGTTTTATTTGAGGGATTAGTTCCTCTTGTAGTTCATGTAGGACGCAACCTGGGATGCCATCTGGTCCAATGGAAGCAGTGTTTTTTGCTTTAGAGAGGGCAGCCTTCACCTGAGCATCTGAGATGTTTGAGAGGCAGCCCTCTGCCGGGATAGATACTTGCTCTTTTGGGGGGGAGGGGGTGGAGAAGTTTGCACTGAACCTGTCTGCCAGGATATTGGCGATGTCTGTGGGTTCAATGTATTTTTTGTCATTTAGAATCAACTCAGAAAAAGTCTGGGAGTTGCATCCCAGATTTCTAACATAACTGAGAAAAGCCGTATGATTGTCTTTGGTGTCCTTTGCAATTTTTCTCTCGAAGCTGGCCTTGGAGGATTTTATGAGGGATCGTAATTTTTTGCTAGCACTGATCAGAGATGCCTTCCCTATTAGGGATTTTGCTCTATCATGTAGTAGCTTCCTCCTTCTGTTGTACAGTTTATTTATGGCAGGGGTCCACCAGACTGGACACCTGCCTTTGGATGATTGGGTCTTGGTTTTGTTTGGGATAGCATGATCCATGCATTCCTGGAGATGTCCGTAGAATGCATTTATATAGGATTCTGCAGTTTGGGCTGTAGTTTCCACTGACCCTGGGGCCTTGAAGGATTCCACTTTGGTTTTGAGAAGTGAGAAGTTTGCTTTTGAGAAGTTTTTCACTGTGGTTTTCTGGGCTAGGGGTGGGGTCGGGATGTGGACATCCAGTGAAATTAATTTATGGTCTGATCTTACCAATGAGGGATATACTTCTGGTGTGGAGCATAGAGTCCCCATGTTGGTAATGATCAGGTCTAGTATGTTGTCCCCTCTTGTGGGAGTGGTGACTAGTTTTTCCACAGCATTTGAGTTTATAATTTCCAGAGATCTTTGGGCTAAGGTGCTGGGGCTTGATTAGTGCTCCCAGTCAATGTTTGGGTAGTTGAAGTCACCCAATATAATGGTGTTCGGAGAGATCTTCATATTCTCCAATGTTTTCAGGAAAGCCGAATGGGATTCCTGACTTTGAGAGGGTGGTCTGTAGGATGCTATAAACTGAAAAGCAGTTTTGCCCACTGTTAGTTGCACATGGATGGTCTCCGATACTTCGTGCAATGCCACTAACCTGGATGTGTGGATATCCTTGATAAATATGGAAACTCCCCCTCCTTTTGTGGTTCGGTCCGGGTTTTGGGGCCGAAAAGCATGATATGAGGTATAGCCTGGTAGTGCTGGGGTGCTCTCTGGAGTCTTGAACTAGGTTTCAGTCACTGCACAGATATCGATGTTCTCCATACTGAGGAGAGCTTCGAGTGCGTGCATCTTGAGGTTAAGACTTCTGGTGTTTAGCAGCATTACCCTTAGTTTCTTGTTCCTTGTGCTGTCTATGGGGGTGGGTTTGACTTTTGAGCCTTGCCTAAAAAAGGCACTATGGGGGTGGCAAGAGCCTTTGCCAATATCCGAAAGCCCAGTGGTGACAGGTGCAAGCTGTCCCTAGCGAAGCAACATGGCTTGTCGAGCATGTCATCCCAGGCTGACAGACACTGGATCCCCTTTGAGTGACACCAAAATTTTAGCCAATTGTTAAAGTCGATCATTTTGTCTTTGTACTGTGGCATCATTCTAGGTGAGGGTAAGATGCTGCTCAAGGTCAGGGTCATACCAGCCTGGGCTACATGATCAGAGAGCTCCTCTATGTCTCTTTTCATATAGTCCAGGGAGGTACGTCTCAGGTCATTCACACCAGCATGTACAATGACTGAGTCATATTTGTATTTGCTTTGGAGTGACCTGAGTGCTTGCATTATGTGTCGGATCCTAGCACCTGACAGGCAGCTCACCATGACCTTCTCTTTATTCAGCCTGGTAAGTGGGACATCAGTGTGTCTGACAATAGAGTCACCTATAACAAGAGTATCAGGTGTGTTATTCAGCCTTAAGGGCTTTGGCTGCTTGGCACACTGGCTTTGTGGGTTATGTGTTGTGTGTGTTTTGTTTTGAGGAAGCATTTGTTTGGATGTCTGCTTTGGAGGTCTCTGTTTCTTAGGTAGATTTTTATTTAGAGCCTCCAAGTATGTTTTTGTGTATTTATGTGTTTGGTTCACTGATGTGGTGGGACTATGTGATACTGGAATTGTGTTGTGTGAGGTTACCTTCTCCTCCTGACTGGTTACACCAGTTTTGAGATGAGAGAGCTCAGCCTCCAGTTTGGCTAAATAGTTGCATCTCTCACATATATTTGAACCTGGTGAAAAAGCAAACTAGTTCCCAATAAAAGGCAGGCTTCTAAAAGACTCAAACAGGATTTATTAAACCAAATAAAAAGTGAGCGCATAAGCGCTTTCGGCAAAAACAATATCTCGCCTTCTTCAGACAAATGACCAAATACAGTTTTAAAATATGTTATATATACACAACAATTAAAATGAACCAATCACATTGAAATGCATTCATGTATACAGCGTTGCCATCGGAACCTTAAAAGAGAAATAAGTTGCAGGCATTCTAATGCTTAAAAACTTGAATGAAATTAAATAACAATACATATTTAAATGCCTAATCGTTGAATTTTGCCAAGTACTTTCATAAAATGAAGCACATACGAAAGACCTTAGTTCGCAAATTAATTCATGCAGGTATAAAATTTCAAAAAAGAGGATGCATTCATAAAGTGTGTGTTATATGCATTTTAACATAGTTTACTTATACATATTCCAAATGATGGAAAGAATTTGAAAAAAACAGTTTTTTAAAGGTAACAAATTATGACCCCAGATGCTTCCTAAAATGTAATGGGTGATTGTAAACATACGCGAATAGCAATATTATATAAATAACTTCATTACACTATCAATTAATAAATAACATGTAAGTAAACACTATTACTATACTTATATGGCCCTAAATGAATTACTATAATAAATGCTAAAAACAATTACTGTACATATTATTGCAATAAATTAATTTTAATTAAAAACTTCTTAAAAAATAGTTTTGTATATATTAAATTAATATATATTACAATACTTTTACAACATAACGCCCGAAATAAATGTCAATGAATGCCACGTCATTATACAATTACTCCCATCTGATATTTGTTATTAATAATATTGACGTAAATAAATATAAACTACAAAGTTACTAAGACATTCGTACACTACATCTAAATTGGGTCATATAAATGTAACTTTTAATCAGATGGGAGTAATTGTATAATGACGTGGCATTCATTGACATTTATTTCGGGCGTTATGTTGTAAAACTATTGTAATATATATTAATTTAATATATACAAAACTATTTTTTAAGAAGTTTTTAATTAAAATTAATTTATTGCAATAATATGTACAGTAATTGTTTTTAGCATTTATTATAGTAATTCATTTAGGGCCATATAAGTATAGTAATAGTGTTTACTTACATGTTATTTATTAATTGATAGTGTAATGAAGTTATTTATATAATATTGCTATTCGCGTATGTTTACAATCACCCATTACATTTTAGGAAGCATCTGGGGTCATAATGTTGTTACCTTTAAAAAACTGTTTTTTCAAATTCTTTCCATCATTTGGAATTTGTATAAGTAAACTATGTTAAAATGCATATAACGCACACTTTATGAATGCATCCTCTTTTTTGAAATTTTATACCTGCATGAATTAAATTAGAACTATGGTCTTTCGTATGTGCTTCATTTTATGAAAGTACTTGGCAAAATTCAACGATTAGGCATTTAAAGATGTATTGTTATTTAATTTCATTCAAGTTTTTAAGCATTAGAATGCCTGCAACTTATTTCTCTTTTAAGGTTCCGATGGCAACGCTGTATACATGAATGCATTTCAATGAAATTGGTTCATTTTAATTGTTGTGTATATATAACATATTTTAAAACTGTATTTGGTCATTTGTCTGAAGAAGGCGAGATATTGTTTTTGCCGAAAGCGCTTATGCGCTCACTTTTTATTTGGTTTAATAAATCCTGTTTGAGTCTTTTAGAAGCCTGCCTCTTATTGGGAACTAGTTCGCTTTTTCACCAGTTTTGTAGTTTGTTTTCTGAGGATTACTTTGTGTTTGTACTATGGCGACTGGGTCCGGAGAGGCTTCTCCTAGTTTATTTACACAAGAAGATAATGCTAACGCACCAAGTGACAGTGCTTCTGGGAACCTTACAGCGTTAGTGCAGGCTCTGTTAGGAAGAGTGGATGCACTAACACAGAGAGTGGATGCTTTCTCTATGCGACAATCTGGAACCTAGATATTTCCAACAAGTGGTCAACCATCTTTCGCGAGGGTTACAGCTAATACCCCACCGAACGGGCAGAGATCCCCTCATAATGGCACCAACAACGTGGTTCAAATTAACAGCATTTGTCAACCAGCAGCGACCGAAGAATTGGATCCTGTACCTGCTTTGGCAGGAACAAGTCTGCAACGAGGTAACATGACTTTTGCACCGCAACCACCAGTTTCTAATAACCAGATGCTTTATAGTGATGGTGTACCTTTAATGGGTAATTTTATAGAAAACAATAACTTTTTTAGCCAAAATTCTAGGTCTAACATTATTACTCTTAATGTTAATGAACATGAGAACTGTGGGCTGGCTAATAAAATAGATGACTTTGATACCAAATTATTCAAGTGCAAAAAATTACAACTGGAGGTATCATACCTCGAAGAGTGCATTAAAAATGAAGTCATCCCAAAAGGTCTACGTTAGTGGCGGTTTCCCGCTGGTTTGACTGACGACTCCCCCTTTTATCAAGAACTTATTGAATTGTTTCAAAGGCAAGGGAAGGAGTTTTTGCAAGCCTTAATTGTCTATTATTCCAAGGATATTTCCAATTTAAAAATTCAATTGGAAAAATTAGAAAATGAGATTAAGACTCATGCTGAGTTTCTGCGGTACAAATATGAGTATTGCAGAATATACACAAGTATTGATGCCACAATGGACAAACTTTTGTTCACCAAGAAAAAGAAATTAACTCGAGATATCAACGATTATACAAATAAATGTGCCTACCCCAGGCTCTCTTTACAGTTGCAAATGGCACCTAATACTAGTAATGCTAATCAACATTCGAGAGGGCAATCTAACGCACCAAATCCTAATAATACCTCTAATGGGTCAGGGGAACAAAGATCTGTTCCAAGAAGAAGTCCCAGACTAAATGGTAATAACGTGAATAATAATGGGAATAATTTTGCAGGTACTATAGGACAAAATGCCCAACAGAACGAGGACACAAATGATATGATTCAAGTATCTGAATCACAAAACCAACAAATCCACCGGGATTTTCAGCGAGTGAATTATTCTCGGGGCAACAATTCGAATTATGTGTGACAACAGACCAATACAAAGAACAGGAGGAAGGCACGGAAGAGATGAATATAACTCAAAATTTTGGTTTACAACCAAAATTACACAAGAGTTCTAAGGGTGACTTCACTATTTATAATTATACTGTAATGGACATACATCAGGACATGGTAGATTTCTTGGCAAAAGATTTATCTTTTGTCCCAAGTCGCCGTATGGACATTAGTAAAACTATCATTGACTTAAAAGTATTTGTACGTAAACTTAATTTGAACTCCCTTCTAGGTAATGACGCAACTTTTGTCAAGACACTTAGAGTATCTAGCTCATATAACCCACCGCTTCACCCCATTTTAAATATTTTTGAAAAGATCTGTGAAATGGATTTATGGGCTATTCAAAACCATGAGATTTATAAGAATCATAAACACTCTAGCAATATAACTGCATTAGAGTGGGATTTTATCTATTTGCTGAAAGATTGCAGTATAAGAGTAATGAAACCTGATAAAGGTGGACGCCTTGTTTTCATGGATAATTGCACCCATGTCGATTACATGTTAGAACATCTGGATACCCCTGTGTATAAACAGGTCTCTTTAAATGAAATACATGTTGCATATATATAGATTAATAACATCTTAAATGATTTATTTTTGGAGGGGTTCATAGATACAGAACTCCACGGATACTTGAAAATGGCCGTACCTAGAATCCCAGCTTTTTTTGGAACCCCCAAATTGCACAAGAGATTATGTACCCCCCCCTTTTAGACCCATTATTGATGGCAGGGGTTCAATCACTTATGCTTGTGCAAAATACATTGACAGCGTTATCAAACCACTAATAGGGAGTGAAAAACAGATATGCAAGGACTCATGGAGCTTCTTGGAGAACATCAATAAACATAAGTATTCACCAGATGTCATTTTTTTGACGATTGACGTCAAAGATTTGTACACCACTATACCCCAAACGGTGGGGCTTAACTGGGTGAGGCAGTTTATGTTGTCCAAGAGAGTCTGTGATGATACTATCTATTTAATAGAGACACTACTGGAAGTGGTGCTGACTAATAATTTCTTTACGTTTGAAAACAATTTCTATTTGCAGACATCTGGGGTAGCAATGGGCTCCCCTTGTGGGGGCACATTTGCAAATGCTGTCATGGCCTTTTGGGAGAACACTTTCCTTTTTAAAGATGATTGCTTTCAGAAATATGTCACCTGGAATACTAGGTACCAGGATGACATATTTTGTATTTGGGAAGGTAATCAAGAACTCATTCCTGTATTTGTAGATAAGATTTCCAAAATGACGGATTTCTTGGATTTTACGTACAATATTGGGGTCAATGAGATTAACTATTTAGAAATATGGTTAATCAATGATAGAATAAACAGTAAATTCAAAAGTTCAATTTATAGAAAACCGACGTACTCCAATTCTTTGTTGCATTATTCAAGTAATCACCCATACTATCAGAAAAAAGCTGTTATTAAAACCCAGATAGTACGAGCGGCACGTATGGTGACTGACAGGGATGATTATGAAATGGAATGCAACAAACTTAGGAGTATGTTTTTAGCTAGGGGTTATCCTCTTACATTGATTCTTAGTGTAATAACAGAGGTTACATCTAAACGTGACAAAGGTTTTTTCTTTCCTTTATTAGGTGAAAAGGATAATTTTACCCTAGTTAGTGACCATGTGGTAGGCAATACACATAGTGATAAGATAGAAATAAGTAATGTTGATAACAATAAGTATCACATTAGCTTTTTACACACTTATTCTCCGGATTTCAAAGAAATCAGAGAAGTTATTTTTAAAAATTGGGATGTCATAAGAAATGATAGGCATTTGATGAGCTCACTAGGTGACACCCCCAAGATAACATATAGGAGAGGGGATAATTTAAAATCATTATTAGAAAGAACTAAGAAAAAGGTTAATATAAATAGGCAGCATGGGATGTTTAAATATGGCTCATGCGCCCAATGTAAGTTTATAAAGGTGGGCAATCAGTTTACTATTAACAATAAAATATATAAAGTGAGGAATTATTATAATTGTGAAACAAAAATAGTAATATATGTAGCATTGTGCAATTTTTGTAAGGCATTTTATATCGGAAAAACCGAGCGTAAATTAAAATCTAGGATATATGAACACCAGTATGCAATAAGTAAGAAGGATGTTAACAATGCTTTGGCCAGGCACATTTTAGAGAATGAAGGTCATACCCTTAGTTTCACAATTTTACAAAAAAGAGACTTAGATAATATGGGGGTGGGGTGGGGGCCTGGCAAATCCAATTGGAAATGAATGAATTACTTTGGCAGGTGCGTATAAGAGCCCAAATTTTTCCTGGTATTAATGAGGCTCTATCTATAAAGCCTGTTTTAAAATGGCTTTTTTACAATAGATGATATTCAATCAAAAGTTACATTTATATGACCCGATTTAGATGTAGTGTACGAATGTCTTATTAACTTTGTAGTTTATATTTATTTACGTCAATATTATTAATAACAAATATCAGATGGGAGTAATTGTATAATGACGTGGCATTCATTGACATTTATTTCGGGTGTTATGTTGTAAAACTATTGTAATATATATTAATTTAATATATACAAAACTATTTTTTAAGAAGTTTTTAATTAAAATTAATGTATTGCAATAATATGTACAGTAATTGTTTTTAGCATTTATTATAGTAATTCATTTAGGGCCATATAAGTATAGTAATAGTGTTTACTTACATGTTATTTATTAATTGATAGTATAATGAAGTTATTTATATAATATTGCTATTCACGTATGTTTACAATCACCCATTACATTTTAGGAAGCATCTGGGGTCATAATGTTGTTACCTTAAAAAAAACTGTTTTTTCAAATTCTTTCCATCATTTGGAATATGTATAAGTAAACTATGTTAAAATGCATATAACACACACTTTATGAATGCATCCTCTTTTTTGAAATTTTATACCTGCATGAATTAATTTGCGAACTATGGTCTTTCGTATGTGCTTCATTTTATGAAAGTACTTGGCAAAATTCAATGATTAGGCATTTAAATATGTATTGTTATTTAATTTCATTCAAGTTTTTAAGCATTAGAATGCCTGCAACTTATTTCTCTTTTAAGGTTCCGATGGCAACGCTGTATACATGAATGCATTTCAATGTGATTGGTTCATTTTAATTGTTGTGTATATATAACATATTTTAAAACTGTATTTGGTCATTTGTCTGAAGAAGGCGAGATATTGTTTTTGCCGAAAGCGCTTATGCGCTCACTTTTTATTTGGTTTAATAAATCCTGTTTGAGTCTTTTAGAAGCCTGCCTCTTATTGGGAACTAGTTCGCTTTTTCACCAGTTTTGTAGTTTGTTTTCTGAGGATTACTATATATTTGAACCTGTTTGGAGGAGGAAACGGTTGTCCGTGTACATGAGACAGTTGTAACATTGCCTCAAAATTCCCAGATTCACCAGCTGGACTGGAGAGGAAACCATTGACTGACCTTTGGACATGCTAGAGTAACAGGGAAACAGAATTTAAGATGGACCAATAGAGGACAGGGTAATCGTAGAGAGTATAAGAGTAAGTAGTGCTTATAGTTTAATAGTGCTAACTTGTAGGATTACTTAATTGGACCAGTGAAGGGCCTTAGAATGAGAATATTGTGTTTAAATTGAGAGATAGAGCAGTTCTAAGGGAAAAAGTGAAAAGCAGACTTTGTGGAGCCAGGAATAGTTTAAACCCAATTAGGCGGCGCTGCCCGCTGTTGCGCTATGCACAAAAACATGCAAAACCGTGCAAAAGAGGGTTTTAAGAGAGGAAGATGAAGGAGTTTTGGAATTGACCCAAAATCGCCAATAAAACTACAGTTTCAAGTCAGTAACCACTCCCACAGGGGCAGGCAGGCTGCTCAATGTTTTTCACTGCCACTGATCAACAGAGACTTTCCTTTAGCCCAAGCAAAAAATGGCCTCACAGAAACTTACAAACAGTTCAAGAACAGCAAGCCTGTAACTGAACTTTTTTATATCTCAGAAAAGTGGGTAAAAAGCAATATTTTTTTTTGTTTTTTTGTTTTTTTCAGAGATAGCAGAGGTTAACAAGTATCAACAAGTTATAACAGTGCAGTAAATGACCCCACACAAGAGTGCTAGGCCAAAGACAGATAAAATGCAAGTTTTGAGAAAAAAACGATTTTAAAAATAAGTGCAAACAGGAAATTCAGTAAACAGCTCTAGGTTGTGCTCTAAATACAGTTACTAATGCAGAAATCAAATTTAACAAGCCAGAAAATGCTCAAAATAGGCGGCTATGCAGAAAAACTTAGCAAATAAACAGAGGAAACATACTTAAAGTCTCAAAAGTGGCTCCTTTCTTCTCTCAGCATTTTCTCCTCTTGGTGGGTGCTTCACCAACAGCCAACAAGCCTAAAAAGATGCCAAAATCATGAGGCAACCAGGTTTTAAGAGAGGAAGATGAAGGAGTTTTGGAATTGACCCAAAATGGCCAATAAAACTACAGTTTCAAGTCAGTAACCACTCCCACAGGGGCAGACAGGCTGCTCAATGTTTTTCACTGCCACTGATCAACAGAAAGACTTTCCTTTAGCCCAAGCAAAAAATGGCCTCACAGAAACTTACAAACAGTTCAAGAACAGCAAGCCTGTAACTGAACTTTTTTAAATCTCAGAAAAGTGGGAAAAAAGCAAGATTTTTTTTTTGTTTTTTCAGAGATAGCAGAGGTTAAAAAGTATCAACAAGTTATAATAATGCCATGGAACTAGCAGTGGAAGTTTTCATGGTCAGAAGTGATGACGGTGGACTGATTACCATACCATGTACAGCTGCCACCTGTTTGAGAGGCAGTGATATAGTGCTAGAACAGGTGCTTTAATTGTGTTCATGCAGGCCTACATACATTAAAGATCATTTCTCCCATAACACTCATTCACTCACTCACACATATTACTACTGAATGATAGCAATCTGTTGGTACTCACCCTGAAAATGTTATACTTGCTGAAAAAATGGTTTCTTACTCACACAAATACACTTCTTTGGTGTGAGGCCTGCCTCCCTGCCCCCCTGCCTACACACACACACACACACACACACACACACACACACACACACACACACACACACACACACACACACACACACACACACACACACACACATCTTTTGTAAGTGATTATGACAGTGCCCTGACCTTTGCACATGTCTATGTGATTTCAGGTTGCCTATGTCTGATACACAGATACATAGAGTGGATAGCTAATGCTAGCTTAGTCAGATACTTGATTTCATCACATGTAGTGCAAAAGTTGTTTCATTAATAGTTTCTTTTCCTGCTCAGGTGTAAATTATTTATTATGTGCTTGTTGACTGTTATTGTATTGGTTGTATTATTCTTACTAACTCAGCCATACTGGCTATGAATTTTTGACTGCTCTTAAATTCATGCTAATGAGGGTTAACACTGGCCTGTTCTCTGTTGGGTTATCTACATTGGCTAAATGTTATGTGTAATGCACAGTAGTGGGCACAATCATAGATGTATATTGCATAAATCACTCATGGCTTCTTGCTATTACTGTAGTGTTGTAACATGTTTCATCTTATTGACAAATAAGTATTTGCATATGAAAGTAATCACTGAGATTTTTTTTTATACATTCAACACTTACGTTAAATTATACTGCAGATATAAGATGTGTCACTGGGGGGTTGACTCTGATGCTGATAGAACACAACTGTTACATGGTTAAGTGAAGGCAAATTATATTGGCAGGCATCAGTTTTAATAATTGTATCGGCTTAGGATCTAAGTGTTTTTGTTAGATAGTAATTATGTGTGCAGTCCTTTGCCTCTTAGCCAGAGCCATGGCATATTGTGCCATATGCCATCTGCAGCTGATGGCTCTTCCTCATACTCCTCATCTGCATCTGCTGGAGCTGCTGGCCCTGTCTCTTGTCCTGGGAACTGTGGTCCAGGGCCTTGGTGTCCTTGTTGAAGTTGTTCCCTCAGAATTATATAGAGCAATGTGGCACATACTAAGAGTATTTTGGAAGAGGTGACCAGGTTGCACTGCAGGACTCCTCCTGACATGTCTAAAAAATTGAACCTTGATTTGAGGAAGACAAATACACATTCTATTGTATTCCTAGTTTAATCTTGGGCATCACTCAGTGAGGTTGTGTGGGTTTCTAATGGGTGTCATAAGCCAAGCTTCATCTGCATAATCAATATCCCCAAAATATGCCATTGTGTTAAGTCACCCCTAGCAAACCTTGCAGGGAAGTATTCTATGGCATAAAACTACTACATGGTTGTTAGTCTCTACTCTGGGATACGTGGAGACCAGATATGATGCTTTGCATGTTATAGCACTGCATTTAGAAAGTGATGTAAGATTCTAAAAGCTGAGGCCTGTAACACTGATAATATAACCCCTTTGGCCCTCTGAAAAGTCCCTGTATCTAATATTCATAATGATTTCTTTCCACATGGATGGGTTCTCCATGATTTTCCTGGGATATCAGATGAGGACAGTAGAGGCTGTATATTTCTTCTATTGTTTCCCTTTCCACCCTGTGTTTCTCTACAATTTTTGTATCATGCAGTCTATGATAAGTCATATAGGATATGACTACCTTTCTCCTTCTTGGAGAAGGACCAGCAGCAGTAGCAGCAGCACCTTGAATTAAAGAATGTTGCACGTGATTAATGATGAGAGCAGAAACCCCTGACATTTTGTTCAAAGTGGCCTTGAGGTTGCATACCAAAGAGTGTTGGATTTCAATCAAGAACATACAGTGAGTGTAAACCATCTCTTAATATGTTCCCGAAGAGCTCTGCCATGCTGGATTGGTTAATCAGCATGCAATTCAACTACTTCTACTTTCATTAGCATAATGTGCAGTTTACTCTTGTTTTAAGGGTGTGCACAAAGTGCAGAGCTGTCTAATAAATACCAAATAAAGTGTTATTGTGCACGTAATGTGCACACAATAGCAGCACTAACTGCAGGCATTTTTGAACCCAGCCCTGTGAATGATATTAGATTAAAAAGATACCTACTCTTTATCCAAACCAAACTGGAGAGCTAGAGCTTTGGTAACACTCCTAACCAAAACAAACAAACCAGTTAGTCTCATCAGGTCTACAGGACCCACAAATGAAGTTGTAGCACAATATTTAGGAATAAAGGTTTTATAGAAGAGTTTAGATGTTTCATCCCTTATATATTATGACTTCGTTAGAACTAACCAAATTACCACAGACTCCATTACATAATTATCAACTGCTTCACATCAAATGACCTAACACCACATTTGCAAATCATTAAATGAATAAAAGCAGTAAAAATTATCCACACAAAAATGCATAAGCATATTGTCCTTAAAAGACTCATAAGACAATAAAATGAACTTTATCAAAATTATATACATTACAATTTAGCTGCTCATAATTTTATTAAGCTGATTAAAGAAACAACATCATTCAAGCCAGAAAACTCACAGGCACTTAACCTAGCTACCACAAGAGTTTGTGGTACTGTAAGTTCTGTATCCACTGACCCCCCCACTCCATTGGACTTGATAGTACTGCTGTTACAATAACTTACTGACGTTCATGTTCTGCTCACATGTTCTGCTCACCTGCTACATCTCATACTATGTGGTATGCTCATATAAAAATTATTTTATTTAAAAAAAACAGGTAGAAGAAAGTGAGGACAAAGCTCTAACAGTAGCTAGCTTCATCTCAAGAGTTAGTTTTAACATATTTTTTTAGAAAGCAAAATTATCTTGGTATTTTGACTTTAATCCAGTGTTCTTGTTTATACTCAGCAAGTGCAAACTGATAATTTCCCACTAACATTTCAGCTGTGGCCTGCTTCAATGCCCTCATGGCCATAATTCCCTATCCACCATACTATATTCTACATTTTACTCCAAACTCTCCCATCCCATTCACTGCACAAAAATCCCTTCCCCTTAAAACACACCCACCTGTCTTTTTCCCATCAGTTTTTACTCCCTCTCTGGCACTACTTCCCTCCATCACTCAGTGCAACTTCCATTTTGTTCCCTTTGACTGCATGCCAAGTGCTCGTGTCTCTTAAAAGATCACATCACCTAAATCTCTCACTCCTTTCAATTGCTAAACCTTCCAAATTCTCCAATAGCCTTCTCAGTCTTGATTTGTCTTTAAATATAAATAGAGTATTATTTAATTACTAGTGTACTCCAGTATTTCACATGTCAACCATTATTGTTATCAAGATGGTTTTATAAGTCTTTCCTGTATCTGGTAATTATATTTTTGTATTGTACTGTATTTTATTCTGCTGCTTACACTTTGTATTGTACATTGTAGTTCTACTTTAGAATGTAATGGCATTGAACTGTGTAACTCTGAGTGACTGGCTAGTGAAGTGTGCACATGTTAGAGTAGCAAAAGTGTCAGGCACTGTCATGAGGCTGTCCTTGATACAGGTGAATGCAGCAAGTGGAGATGTGAACAGTAAAGCTGTCTATCACATATTGTCAAATAAGACAATGTGTCACTGTGAGTCTCCTGAGCATGTGCGCATCTAATCACCATCAGACCACATTTTGCTAAAACCTCTGAACTATTTAATGCTATTGTGTGACTTTATTTCTGAATACCCCCAATATATTCTATACTCTGAAATATAATTAAGACTACTTTAAGAGTTTATCCAATTATATATTAACAAAAGAAATTTATTGTCTCGTTTTCATTTTAAGATGTAGGAAATAATGATATCTTATCTTTATTGGTGATAGCAGTGCATCCGTTGTAAAATTTAATGCTGCTTTGAGTAAATATTAAATGAGTAACAATAAAAATTGGAATTTAAACCATCTGCTAGGATAGCAAATTACTGAGATTCCTCATGAAAATACTCAACTTGCACTATGGTCATACACCCTTAGCCAATTTACTGAAATTGGTATACGTCAACAAAAAGCGTTTATATTACGCTGTCAAAAACTCAAACTGTCGACAGCGTAATAATCAACACAAAAATGTCAAATCCCCCGAACATCGAATACACACAAAAAAAATACCACTCAGACACAACACAAATTGCTCTATGCAGGGGGCAAGCCCCCCTGCACCACCCATACCCCCCACTACTTAAATATACCAACTCCAAGATTGGACTACATTGCTGTAAATGGAAATCTCCCCTTATGGAGATTTCCATTTACACATGCAATGACTTTCACTTTAAACATTTTGGTGCTGACAATATCAGCTTCGATATTGTCGGCCTTCGACAGGGTGAAGTAGACCCAACAAAAATGTATGAAATCTAAATTGCTATTTTAATGTCACTCATTATTAATCTCAGTGACAATATGTTAATCTGAGCAAATTATTTTATTAATAATATCATTCTCAGCATGAGAAAAAAAAACAACCTATAACTGTAGACATTTAGTTATTCAAACTGAATAGAAAAAATAAACTGCTGCATTGCATCCAATCCTGTTAATAAGTAACATCGATGTTAAGAATGGTGCCCTTACCCTTTGCATTACTTGTTATGCCACAATGAAATATCCAGAACCAATAGTGATTTTCAAAGATACAGAACTATTAAAACTTCTCATTTATTATCACTTTTTTTCCATTTTAATCTGCAGCAATAAATAAAATATTGACAATGCATCATCACCATAAAACAATAATATTAAAAAACTATTACTTCAAATCAAGTTTAAATACTTAAGCAATTGATTTCTACTAAACTTTTAATTATTTACCCTACAGTAAATAATAACAGTAGCAAATGAAGGCAGGTTATTACTGAGTTGCAAAAAAAAAAGTCTGAAGAAGCGTCCAGAGTAGACGTGAAAGCGCTAACAACCCATGGAATAAAGTTCTTTTGTTGTTCAAGTATAAACATTTTTTATTGATTTTTGCTTTTTTGGTTGATGGTTGGCTTCGATAGTCGTGGAGTACCTGCACCTTGATATTGACACTGTAGTAATATGCTGGCAAAGAAAGCTATGATAAAGTAAATATCTGAATGGAAAAATATTACACATTTAGGATTATCAGTGTGAAATAGTTTGTTTCAGTCAAAAGTAGACTACCCAGCTCGTTATTCATAAATAATTACTAGTATCCAATTGAGCAACTGAGCTAGTCTATGAGTTATTTGTTTGAAAGGCAAAACGCTTTTGTAAGCATTTCCATGAATGCTGCAACACTTTAAAGCACCCAATAATTAGTAAAACTTTCCTATTTATTCATTAGGGTTGTCTAATGATTAAACGAATTAAATTAAAATCCTTACATTTTACCATTATCCACCAAGTTATTAACTTTCCAAAAACTGAGGGATGAGATTTTCCATAATTTGATTTTGAATACAAGAGAATGCTAAAATGTTTACATGGAAAAGGAGGTATGAAGAAATATTACAATGATCCATGCAGCATTTAAATGTAAATATATCTATGCAACATTTAAATGTAAATATATAAAAGGCATTGCTTTTCTTGTTAGTTTGTTCTATTTAGATTGTGTTTATTCCTCTATCTTTTTAACAAGATTAAATAAGCTAGGCTGAATAACTCAAAACAATTTAAAAATGATATATGCCTTGAAACAGGAAAAGTATATTAAAATCAAACATTGCAATAATCTTTTCTGATGCCATAACATGAAATAGATTAGCAATACAAAGTCTAACAGAGAACAGGATGGATTCTACAGAGGAAAGATTACAGTTCATGTGAGCTGTCAAAAAAATAACTGACAGAACTGCAGCAACCTGCAGAATTATGCAGCCTATTGGCAACATAAGGCAGAAATGATAAAATCCTTGCATAATTACATAACTTCATAACTGTAAAACTGTACCTGAAATATGCAAAAACAGGGGATGCAGTGTACTGCCATTTGTTCAACCACTTTAAGTACTTTTCTCACTCACAATGAATTTGTATTCATGTGTGAAATACTAAAAAGACAGATTTAATACAGATAGTAAAACAGATACTGAGGCATCACAAATGTAATTTTGTTAAAGCTTTATGCAGTTTTGTGAACTAGTTGAAATATTTTAATAGCAATTTTGTGAAATAGTTGGCATCTTCTGACCCATTACTGATGCAGTTACTGCACATCAGCTAGTCAATTAGCATCAAAAATACTCTAATGATCTAAACCTCTTGTGTAGCAGCAACAGAATGGTTTGGAAGGGACAGGTATATTTTGCAGAGGACACAGCTGCTGTGGAACAAACTCCCTTCCACATAAAACAAAGTTCATCCCTGTCCATTTTCAAGTATAATTTAGAACTACTGATGGGAAACAGAAAATCTACCCCAGGAATGTCCCTTTATCAGTAATAGGCAGATGCAGCTCCTAAATGCTTTAACCCATGCATATGTCCCTTCAAATTATGTATGGTATGATCCTGGTTATTTTCCTTAGGGGTAATATATAATTATTGTGCATGGAATGGTTATGGCCAATCTATAACTAAATGGGATAGGTTATTTTGAGTACAAAAAGGGAACTTAGCTAGGCTTAAATGGCCAAGAAGGACAGCTGGCCAAGTACTTATGTATAAACCACTGAACCTATGACAATCTATTCTCAACTGGTTTATTTGAAAGAAGTCTTCTTCACTTGTAAAATTTTAAGTAACCTTACTATACATTGATATTGGTATACTTTCCATGACAAGTGAGGAAGGTTTCACGTATGATCTCTAAAACATAATCTTTTCTTCAGCTGCACCTGCCCTATGACAAAATACAGTGAATAACTAATATGTATAGTTAAAAAACGATCTTATACTACTAGTACGTTAGAATGTTTCAGTAGTCTGTGAATTTTTTTGAGCCGCATGCCACAATAATTTGAATAAACCTTTATGATTTATCAAAAGTGTCCTGTGTCATCGAGCTGTTAAATTTTAAAGGCTCTAATGTTGGTATACAGTATATTGTAGCATGTCAACATTTTACAGAAAGCTATTCAGAAGGTCTCTTGGTACAATACTTCTATATATATATATATATATATATATATATATATATATATATATATATGTATATATATATAGGTATATATATATAGGTATATATATATATATATATATATATATATATATATATATATATATATATACATCTATGTGAATTAGAGGCTCAATATTCCCCATGTTTCATGTTCGAGTAAGCCTAAAGGTTTAACTGCACAATGAAAATTATTTGTCAGTTTTATTGAGTTATAGTCAGGATGTATAAAGAAACATTTGATTAAAGGCCATAGAGGAACATCAATTATAAATTCTGTATCACTGTCCAAATATTAAGTAACACAAAAATGGCACTGAGAATGTAGTCTTTACTACATGGTTATAGAAAGAATATACTAATAAATAATCTGGTATCACTGTGAAGAATGTGATAGCATATTATGTTATTATAGTGAAAAACAACCCTACAGCACCATATACCCTTCTGCAATTCTGCAAAAAATTCTACATCTGCTAGAACGGACTTGTAGCAAACAGGTGAATAGTATTTCCATTAAAAGTTTGTTGCTGTTTTATATAAAATGAATAGTTCTACAATTAAAGTTTTATTTCCAATGGTAATACATAAATGATTCAGAGGAAGGTAAGGGAATATTTATTAAATTATTTCAGATGTTTTAAACAGTATTACTAACAAGGAATTACAATAAATAAATATATAAATATCAATCTAAATAAATAGGTATGTACTGTATTCATACATAAAATAAACTATTATTTTGTTATTATTCTGCAGTTTAATTCTTTCCTACACTAAATGTTTTCAAAGATGTTTTTTATTAACAATAAAAAATATTATTAAAGGATTTGAAAAAATGCAATGGAATTAGCAGATCATTCTATTATGATGCTATGACTATTGCATCATTGTTTCATTATGTTTCAGAAGGAATTTCTTTTCAGCATGTATTGAATTACTAAAAGCAGCTGCTATGTATGTAATTTGTAATGTGTATTAACCTCTTCATATTCACAGACAAACCTACAATGGTCATAAAGACATACAGCACCATATTGGGCAGTCTCTGTAGTTGTGCTAAATGCTAATGAGGCATTTTGCGGCAAATCAATATGCTAATTAGCAAATTTCTCTCCCCTGGAACTGCTTGTAGTAAGGCATTTACACTGCCAAGTGATATGTGAGGCTACATGTGTGAATGCATTTATGAATATGTGCCTTGGTGGGAGGCCACAATAGGGAAGGTTATTTAGGAGAGTGAGCAGGTTGTTTTGTGTTTGCGTGTTGGGGGGGGTAAATAGGTGAGTGTGTCTGTACATTTGTTCATGTGTTGGGGAGCTGTGAGAGTGTGTGTTTATGGTTGGGTGGGTCGGGGGTTATAATACATCCACACACCTACACCAACAAATCCTGCAACATTGAGGTGAGGGAACACTAGCCACCATGGATGTCTCATTAACTATGTGACTTGACAGCAGTTAAATAAGACATGGATGGGGGAACACTAGACATCAGGGATAACACTACACATTATGCCTCAACAACCTTTAGAGTTAGAGGGAACACAGTCCACCAGGGAAACTCCTTAGAGATGTAACTTAAGGGTACTTAAAAAAAATCCTTAATAACATGACATAAGAACTCTTATAAAAAAAAATGCTGTGAGATGGGAAGACCAACAGAAATTAGGAATGCTCTTAAAAGTAAGCCTTAAAGGCATTAAAAAGGATTCAAACTCTTTACCCTCGCACTGAGAATACTAGCCCTGTGTTCCACCAGTAGAAAATAGGGACAACCAAAAAAAAAAAAAAAAATTATAAAAAAGTTAAAGAAGAAAGGAGAGGGGGAAAACGCTTTAGGCTTGACACAGCAGCAGTAATCCTCTACACAAAGTTATAAGTTAGAGCAGTAAGGTTTCTTTTCCAGTATAATGTGGATCTCCAATACTATTTAACAACTGCAACAGTTCATGGGTTATGTGGGAGAGGGACAGGGCACATATAAGCATACCTCAATCTCATAGCTTTGTCAAAAATTCTAGACAAAGCTCAAAATTATGAGGAGGAGAGAGACCCACAATCAGGTACTGATTTTATATATTCCTGTTATTAACTTAGAAAGTCAATAGTCCTAGAGTTTTGCTTTAGCATTAAGCTAGCATTAGCATTACGGGCCAAAGATTACTTATCATAACTAGATCAAATAATTTAGTCGGTTCATAGTTAATTATTAGACTAGCTGCCCCCTTTGAACCATTTTAAGCATAGCCAATTTCTCTTCTAAAGGTATGAATAAAGCCCTGTATCTTGTGTTTGCAAAGTAAACACCTTAACCATTAGTGTAATCCACAACCATGTAATTATTTATAATATTAATAATATTAACATTTATAGGTAAGTATTAGGCTTATTGCCTTTGTTGGCTATTTTACACCTAGTCAATTTACCTAAAAGGTGAGAATCCAACCTTGTGTCTTTGAAATGAATGCCTTAAGCATTATGCGAAACCTCAGCTCCCTAGAGGTGATACTTTTTATTCTAACAGCAACTGCTGTAAGTGGAATCCATTCAGTAGCATGGAGACAAATAATAAACCTAAATTATTTCAAATTAGAATTAAAGTAATATCTCATATATTCTTGACTCTACTTCTGTTATACCAGGCTATCATACCTAGAGTTGCTTTGTTAAATCATCATTCTTTCACAGAATTACCTTAGACTGTGATCCTAACCAAATAGTACTGCATCCCTTACTTCTAAAGTTTATGTAATATCTGTTATAAATATGTACTATATGTTAATGTCATTTTTTAAATACAATTTGCACACTTTATATAATTCTCCCTTTAAATATTACTGGTCAATTCACAGTGCATAATGTTTCTCTCAACTAATTGCTTTGTAATTTTGTTTTCCACAATGTTCCTGCATTTCAATGTGTGTTTTATTTCTAACTGATGTTAGTTGCATTGCATTTCAATTATTGTTGAGATTTTCTCCCCAAGACTCCACTGAAAAGGGAATCAGACTATCCCATTTAAGTAAAACAATAAATGAATAAATAAAACAATTAATAAATACCCCTTAAAATTTTCTGAGGGATGTGAAGTCTGAAACTCACATATCTATCATTATGTACAGACTGTAGTCCTCAATGTTTGTCAGAAAAACACAAATTGTATGTGGAACAGAACATAACAATAAGGATAATGTCTGGACATTCTTGGAAACTTGGCACAGCTGAGAGGTATGTCTATAAAGGGCAACACCAGACATATTCACAGTCAAATCAGATACTTTTATGAAGGATGGGGGTATGTCCATATGGGGTGAGGTTTCAGGATGAGGTTGTGAGGAACTCTAGATGACACCAGGAAGCATTTTTGAAATGTTAGTCTGAGTCACTTAAAAAGTTAATAGAGTAGTAAACTGAGCAATGAGCTGCAGATTATGCACAGTGAAGTGATAATCACTGGTAAAACTGACTGACTGTAACCATTCATGATTTATGAGGACAGGAAAAACAAAAGGAAGCGCTGGGGATGTTCTGTCAACTCAGGGATAGATATAGGGTATGTGGTGTGTGTGTGTGTGCGTGCGTGTGTGTGTGTGTGTGTGTGTGTGTGTGTGTGTGTGTGTGCGCGTGTGTGTGCTTGTGTATCTGTGTGTTTCTGACATAGTAACTAAAAATGGCTGCCTATGCCAAAAAGATGTATTGGTCACCATTGTTAAGTACCACAAGAAAGTGATGCTCTGCACTTGTGGTAATTCATGACAAATAAGAGACATGCAAGTTAACTGGTAGTGAGGTCTTCATTTCAGCTAATGCACGCCTGAGTCATAAAATGCCACATTGTAGTAACACTCCCTTTTCACTAAAGCACTTAGCATGGGAGGTAGGATTAATTCTGAATCCCCTGGAAAACTTGCAGTACAATATCATTATTTGTGATACTATTCATTGTTCCAAGAATCAGTCTACCAAAATCTGTTATTACAAAAAGCTTATCATTGCATATGATATATGTTACTATCCAAACATGCAGTTTTAGTATTAACACAATGCATTCTTCAGATAGTAAAATAAAAACAGACATTTGTAATTAAACATAACTTCCTCTGTACTTGAAAACTATCTTTTGATATGTATACTTAACTAAATCAAGAATGCAGCTTAGACAATAAACTATCAGTCTCTCCTTGTTGGTCTTGTATCCTCTGGTGTACAATATCACCCTCAGAGGTGAAGGGCCATTTAATTAAGCTTAACATTTCATAGACTACATGACACTGACATTGTGGGTTGGTACTGTGTAGATTGGGGCATCATCCAAGAAACCCTGTAAATGTGTTAACCTCATCTGTAGCCCTTGTGGGAGTTGTGGATTACCTATCCCAGTGGATATTAAGGTATGTGTGGCTTTACATATATTAGCTAATCTAACCCTTCAGTGACCTACTGGAGATGCAGTAGGGGTATGTCAAGGCATCTACCTCAAGAATATCTCATCATATTCTCAAAGCCATGCTTCAGCATATAAGGGATTATGTGTGATTGCCTTGTACCCGAGAGAAGAGAGACAATGCTATGCATGATTTGATGATGCGGTATTGTGGGCCATAGCCTATACCCTCATTAAAATAAAGGTCCTGCCTTGTGAATAGGGAAGGTGGCATGCCAACCACAGAGTACCAATCCATCAACTGCCAGTTGGTCAGTCATGTACAAGGTATACCATATCATCAGCATTGTGTATGTAGGTCTAGGCCATGAGCCTAGTGGGTGTTGTGCAGTTCCAGATCTAGCCATATGTACATGGAATTACTGTAACTCTTACATTCTTAGCAACATATACAGAGATATAGGACTGCCATGTTTCACACCATAAAGTGCCATTGCAAGCCATAACAAAACAGTACTGATAGCATTCTATCACATAAATGAGGTACCTGCCAATACCTGTTGATGCAGAGCAGATGAGATACATGTAACCTGCTTTGGTTGACAGTCATTTTTCATTTTACATTGAGATTTCTCAAGATGAGACACTTTTATTTGAGAAAATGGGAATGGTACACCTTTTAGAAAATGAAGATGGCATGTGGTGAAGTCAAAAATCATGATGTACTTCCTTCATCATAGTTCCAACCAGATGCTACAGCAGAAGGGCTGTTAAGGGCCTCAGTATAAGACTGAAGACTGGAGTAGTTTTGCCCAGGCTGTCACCCGTGTCACTGTCATCCCTTGCATGTGACATGAAAGGCCAGAATCCTGACTTCCTATATTGATGGGAGGCTGAAGATAAACAAGAATCACCACCTATGTACTGTAAGTAGAACTTAGCTACATAAATAACCTGCCACTGCATGTCATCCATCAATGTTGCACTGTACTCCACTTTTTAGCATAACCATGAAGACATTAAAGTGAATAAGCAACTGCACAGCAGGAGATGTGAGCTCTGAAGAGAGTACCAGGGTGATTGTAACTGCTCCAGGATGGACAGCATGCAATGTTAAAATAAGGAGCAATTTGTTTTCAAAAAGTATACCTTCATATATCACTGCCACCTCTGTGGTAACTGCCAAAGGTGAAAGGTAGCTATAATGACTATCGAATGTTGTTTGTGCAGACATGCTGCCAAATACTTTGTTAAGAGGATCAAGATGTTAACGGTGCCACATTGTGAGAATGCCTGTGGGATCCATCCCCCCAATTTGTTTCAGTTTTGCTTCCTGTTTCAATGGAGTTTCAGCATTATTATACCTACTAAATCATTAAATACTGTTATGTATGAGCAACATTTTTTGTGAGAAGACATCTGTGTTACAGACACTTTTTGTCAGTATATGTGGTTCATTCACTTATAACCTGTGAGTGAAAAGTATGTCTGTGCAGCATTTTTTTCTTTTTATATGTTCTTCTATCTCTGCCGTCATTATTGTGTCTTGGACTAAATACCCCCAATACTTTGGGCAAGTAGCCCATCACACTGATCATTCACCTTTTTGAATGTAGGTGGTGATGACAGTGGATACAGGTCTCCCTCTTACCTGTCTATGGTAGCACTGAAGTCATCTTTAGAGCGGTGCTTGTTGTTACTTCATGTATATAGGCATCACTTAATCATATGACAAGTAAATATCAGTTACATGCTGCCATTTTATTATTTTGTTTTTTCTCTATTTATTTTACTACTGTACATGGCAGTATTATGACCTGTACCCATCTCTCTGGCAAGGTTGTTCTGCCCACCACAGCTAGCAGCTGCAGCACTGCCACCAAAAGAAATACCCAGAACATCTGGGTTCCATACTGCCTCAATCACCTCCATACCTCTTGCCCCACCTTCAGCACCCATGTCAGGTAGCTCTGCACTTGGCACTTGTACAGTTGAAACCACTGGTAGCAGTACCAGTCGAGGTGAAACCTTTGTCACCAGTTGGCAGCTGGCAGATATTGTGAGGGAGATTATCAACAGGGGGTTGGATGTCTTAATTGGCAAGATGTAGAACTTCTGGCATCCCATTCATTCATTCATGTCCCTGAACAGCACTGTCTCCACCATCTGGGAGATGTTCCAGTGCTTATGGGTCCCAGGGTGACAATTAATCTGCAAATAGGTCACTGCTGGCAAAGACTACAGCTACAAATATCTCATTCTGGTGTTCGCTCTCTTTTCTGTCCAATACACATCCCCTGTGCGTTTTTCAGTCCCTACTTTAACATCACCTTCCTTCTGTTTGTCTGATGCCACCTTGACCATTTTCATCCCCCACCCTCATTGTATTTCCATTCCCTATACAAGTAATGTCTGTCTTCCCTGTTACCTACCCTAACCGTCTTACCTTCTCTTTTTATATAAAAAATGGGCACCTATTCCACAAAAAGATTTTTACCTCACCTTTTCCACTAGCTAGTTGCTCATCCTCTGTTCTGACATCTGCTTGTTTCTCTTTTTCATCTCTTTAGTATACTCACATTTCAGCCCTTTAATCTGTCAAAAATAAATTAACCCAACAAGCACATCTAAGCTTTCCAAATCACTTATCTTTTGCAATAGTACTATGTTTGTCTGCGTGTGTGTGTGTGTGTGTGTGTGTGTGTGTGTGTGTGTGTGTGTGTGTGTGTGTGTGTGTGTGTGTGTGTGTGTGTGTGTGTGTGTGTGTGTGTATCCATATGTGAAAGACAGAGAGAGAGAGAGAGAGGTCAAAAAGAGCACTGTCAATGCCAATATACAAGAGCCAAATGCTGGCA